>NW_026694240.1:0-192511 GCF_021218885.2 Marmota monax | reverse complement strand
GCTTCACAAGGAGCAGCCAAAGATAGACAGCTTTTTTGTTTCCTCCAGTCATTCACCTTTTATTCATCGTGAAATCATTCCATTCCCACTTCAGACTTGTTCCAAAATTGAACTGCCTTACTGAGCAGAAATGTCCTGTTTTTCTCATATTTAAAAATGCAAATTGTTTGTTAAATCCTTTTTCCTCTATGAAACTGAACATAGGAAAAATATTTAAAACGGAGCATTTCTCCCTGTAAATATGAGTGTGTATGAATTCTTTTCCATCAGATACCTAAAATATATATTTAACATTTTGCTTGAAAATAATATCTTGACATTGCTTTCTATTTTAACTTTTGATTTTAAAACATGTTTGTTTTATTGTATCTGTGACTTTGCATCTCTGTCAACATTGTTTGACTGGTCCTGAGACCCACTGTATCCCGTTTGCACCCATATCTGTACTATTGTCCTTATACTAAAATTGTTGTAATGGAAGTAGGTGGATTGCCTTGTGAAAAAGATTTCTGGAGATGCTGGTAGTAATCCTCATTTTATTTTATTATTTTAAGATACCATCTAGTCATTTTACTGATAAAGCAATTGAAATTCAAAAAATAGAAGAAACTTTCTACAAATCACACAGCAGTCCAGACCCCAGTCATCTGACTTGCAGTCCCAAACACTTCCTGGTGAAATTCTTCTATCTGGAGTCAATTAAAGCCATCAGGAAGAGTCTTGCAAAGGATGTGGGTCCAAGAGGGGCTTTTGTAGTCAACTGTTAACTCGCTTTGTTACTACAGGTACATCATTTTGTTTTATTAAATGTCTGTTTCTTTATTAGGCATCTGTAAAATGTAGGTAATAATTCTCAGGAAGAGAGAACATTTTAATAATGCTCTCAGTAGGATTTGATGGGAATTTTAGACAGACTTTTGTTCTACTTTAGAAAAACTATTCAGTAAATGGAAAGCAAGACTTTATTTTATTTTATTATTATTTTTTTTTTTTTGGTAATTACTGCCAAGTTAAGAGGCACTTCAGCATTCACAGGTGATATAGGAACAAAGTGAAAAAGGGACGGATACAGTGAGAAGAGCAATCCCACACCCTTCCTAAATCTGGTGTTATAGCATGAATCCAACTTACCTGTTAAATTGCCTCCACGGGTCTAATTTAAATCATTCTCACATGGTGCCTTTGAAGCCAAGATATTCTTGCTTTCTATTTTTACAGGAAGTTAGCATTTAGCTTTTCTTTCATACTGTCCAGGAAGTTTATATTTTTGGCTTATGTATCTCAGCTGTATCTAGTTTAAAAATCTTAATCTTCCAAGAATTTTTCTCTCAGTAATTTAGATAGCTACCATATCTACTTTTTGTACCAAATTCATGTTCATCACTATGTGTGTATACATTTTATTGATATTCTTGTAGTTGATTTTGATTCTTTACATGATTATCTAGGAGGCCATGAAGTCTGGAAATATTATAATATATAAAGTAATAATCTCTATGGCTCCAGTCTTGATTGCTACCCTGTGTCTTTCGTAGGGAGAAAGGTCACATCTCATTCATCATATCAAACCGTACCCACACTATGTGCATAGCATATTAGTATTAATATTGGAAATCTTCATGTACCAACTAATTAATACTTTTCATTTGTGTTCTTTATCAGTTATTAAGCAAGGAGAATTAATGATGTGGTTCCGTCTGAATTGCCCATGTGAAAATACAGCTAGTGCCATTCTTTGCGTAGACCTGAAAAATTAGAGGAAGCAGGAACTTTCTAGGATTTTACTATACCCCAAATATCAGGAAAGGTTAGAAAGAAAAATTATATCCAGATTTCTGTTCACCAGAACTGGCTTCTCTGATAAGTGACAGCTTCATAGTTTTCAAGTATTATCATAGTGGCAGGTTAAATGTGATTGCTCAAGAGGCTTGAGATTATTTAAACTTTCACATCATTTTAGGAGAGAAAACAAACAAAGCCTAAGGATATGGTTTGCAAAATATTCTGTACTTTTTATTTCCTTCACAATAGGGTAGAATAGACAAAATTACAGAGGAAAATGACCAAAGACTTCACATTTTGTGCCTCTCTTCAGTCATTCCATTGCATCCGGACTTGATCACTCTTCACTTATAATTTTTGTATGAACTTCCCGACTCTTTACCCGCAATTTGTTGACCTGAGACTCTGCAATGTCAGCCCTTTCCTCTGCTTCCTCCAATTCATGCTGGATCTTGCGGAATTTAGATAGATTTGTGTTGGATTGTTCCTCCTGAGAATAAAAATGGAATTGTAAGAAGCCCATACTGCACATCTTTCTAGACTAAAGACTTAAGGGATGAAAGGATTTGGCATCTATAGATAAGCAGAATCTTACCATCTCCAAGATTTTGCTTATCATTGAAATTAATATTGTGATTTAACTGGGGCTTGGTGCCTCATAAATAATCACAAACTTAATTTTTAAACCAAAGCATATTAAAAGATGTGTACCACAAATAGAACAATAAAAAATGTTAAGATCAGAGGAGAAGGAAAGAATATTAAAGTCAAAGTTGTTAATACTTGATGTTAGATGATGACTGTTCCCTAAAATTAAGTATTCTTTATCATATTAAGGATGAATTTAATAATAGTTTTTAAAATTGAAATAAATGATGTATTTTACTATGAATGTTTTGGCACAATACATTCACTTTTTTCTTCCTGCTTTGGATGTAAAAATTGTACTGACAGACTCCCTATTTATAAAGTAATCCTTACATTGTAGGAACTAAGCCTATTTAAATACCAATAGAAATTTTCTTTAATAAAGTAAGGGTCTTACAACTTAGTAATTTACCCATGCTACAACTACACTCATGAATAAAATGGCCTGTATTTTCTTCCCCCTGTTCTCTCTTGGACAGGTTCTGGTATGAGGGTTATGCAGGCTTCTTAACATGAATTAGAAAGCTCTCTGTCTTTTCCCATGATCTTGAACAGCTTACATAGCTGGGGGATTATCTGTCCCTTGAAATTTTGAAAGACCTGTCCGGTCCTGGGTCCATTTTCAGAAGTAATTCTGAAATAACTTATCCAGCCAAATTGGTAATGTATATTCTCCTAGAAAAATCATAAATTTCCTCAGGATTTCAATTTTTTTGGTAGGTTTACATAGTAATTACACCAAAATTTTTTTATGTCCATGGTTTATTTCTTTTCTTATTTATAATGTTGTGAGTTTATATTTTCTCTCACTTTCCCCTTGATTAAACTACTCAAAAGTATATCAATTCCCCAAAGTTATTAGATATAACTAAAATAGTCAAATTAGAAAATATTACACTCTAGTTAATCAATTTATCAATTTCTACCTTTTTTAATAGTGCTTCTTATTTCCATTGTTTTGTTATTCATAATTTCTGGATTACACTGTCCACTTATTAATTTATTTTTATTTTTAACTCATAATGAAAGCACATACAATGAAGTAACTTTCAGTCAATAGCTTTGACTTCATTATGTAGGTTTGTAAAAGTAGCATCTTCCTTGTAGTTTTATTTATAATTAATTATTCAGTAATTATGATTTTTATTTTAAATTTATCCAAAGAAATATAAAGGAAAGTTTCTTCTTTAGCATTTAAATATAGGGATTTTTGTTTATATTTTCTCATCACTTGGCAATTTTAGCAGACAATGACCAGAGATTATGGCCTGTGTTATTTCTGCTTTTAAATTTTTGTTTCTTTGTTAAGTGAAAGTTAACTTTTAAAACCAAGCTTTTGATATTACAAATGATAAGAAATAAAACTACAAAAATGAACAGGATAATGAATGTAAATACCTATTAGCTTTTCTTAACCCAAGGACTTCATTCTTCCCTTCTACTTTAAAGATACTTACAGCCTCTTCTGCTTGTCTCTTGTAAGATTTCACTTTTGCCTGAAGTTTATCTACCAAATCCTGAAGCCTGAGAATATTTTTCCGATCTTCTTCCGTCTGAAAGATCATAAAAACCATAGGACCTTATTTCTAAAGCGCTATTGTATCATTGTATATGAGCATTTCACATTGATTTGGAAGAATGCTTAGGTGATAAAAGTTAATGCTGTACCTGGTAAGTGAGTTCCTTCACTCGCCTCTCATGTTTGCGCAGACCTTTGACAGCTTCAACATTACGCTTTTGCTCGCTCTCAACCTCCCCTTCCAGCTCACGCACCTGCAAATAGGTAGGCTCTTAGAAAGAACTTTAATCAAATCAGGCACTGGAAGCAGAAGGAAATAGATATTGGGAGACCCACCCTGGCCTCCAGCTTCTGGATCTGCTTCTTGCCACCCTTCAATGCCAGCTGCTCAGCCTCATCCAGACGGAGCTGCAGGTCCTTCACTGTCTGCTCCATGTTCTTCTTCATCCGCTCCAGGTGGGCGCTGGTGTCCTGCTCCTTCTTCAGCTCCTCAGCCATCATGGCAGCCTTGTTGGCAAATAAACCAAAAAAAATCAAGAAAACTATTGCTGTAGGCAGTCGTACTGCTAAATTAATGGAGAACTATGCCTGCTACTCACATCAGTTATGGCCTTCTTGGCCTTCTCTTCTGCATTGCGGGCTTCCTGGATGATGTCCTCCATCTCTCCTTGCATTTGGGAAATATCTGTTTCCAGCTTCTTCTTGGCGTTGATCAGGCTAGTGTTCTATTTTAAAATAACATATACATCTTCTTATTATGCTATTAAAGTACCATTTTTTGAAAAAAAAATTAGGTTAAAAAATACAAGAAATGCTTTCAGTATTAAGGAATCTTGTTATGTAGTGCAAATAAATAAAATAGAAATGTTATAGAATATTGAACATCTTCAAGAACATACTTCATAAGCAGACGAAATAGCTGTATAATATTAAAATTATCATTTGCCAGTGAAACCATTCACAGGGATAAAATAATAATGTTCACAAGATTCGATTTCTGCACAATAAAATGTCAATATTAATAAGAAGAGTCAGTAAAACTTAAAAAATAATAGACAATGAGTTAGCCTTAGATTATTATAGGAAGTGAGTCAATAATATTTGTTTAACATAAAATAGTGGAAGTTTTCTCAATAATACAGTAAAAAAAATGATGAAAGTATAAAACCTGGCCGTCATATAAAAAATTCAGGCCTGTATATTCTGGGCATGTAAACATCAACCAACAGGGGAGTTCTTTGTTCTAAATCCCACCTGGGTGTGGAGGAGCTGGACACGCTCACTGGCATCCAGGAGCTCCTGTTCTGCGATTTTCCTGCTCCTCTCGGTCTGCTCCAGTGTGGCCCGCAGCTCCTCAATCTCAGCCTGAAGCAGGTTGGCTCTGCGCTCAACCATGGCCAGCTGTTCCTTCAGGTCCTCCTGGCCCCGGAGAGCATCATCCAGGTGCAGCTGGGTATCCTGTGCAATGAGAGATCATTGAGATATCATGTTCTCAGGCTGCAGTCATTCCAATTGTCCTGGAATCATCTTTTTGTTTTTTGGCAGCGCTGGGGATTGAACCCAGGGTCTGTGCATGCAAGACAAGCACTCTACCAACTGAGCTATATCCCCAGCCCCCCGGGTCCATCTTTTGAAGCCATTTACCTTGAGTATGCCTTGAGTGTTCCTATAGTTCCTCAGGGCCTCAGCAGCCATGCGGTTGGCATGGTTCAGCTGGATTTCCATTTCATTGAGGTCTCCCTCCATCTTCTTCTTGATCCTGATGGCATCATTCCTGCTCCTGATCTCAGCATCCAGTGTGCTCTGCATTGACTCCACGATTCTAATGTGGTTTCTCTTCAGCTGGTCAATTTCCTCATCCTTCTCAGCAATTTTCCTGTCAATTTCAGACTTGACTTGGTTCAGTTCAAGCTGGATGCGCAGGATTTTCCCCTCTTCATGTTCAAGAGATGCCTTAAAGACCACAAAAGATGACATTAGCAAGAAGCATTTTGAAGTTTTTCTGCAAGGCATTAATTTTATTCTGTCTATCTTTTTACAACCTACAAAGATGTATTTAATTTTTTCTGATTTGTTTGTGTATAAGATACAATTCAATCTGTACCTCAGCTTCTTCTAAAGCAGCCTGAAGTTCACACTTCTCTTGCTCTACTTGTTTCTTTATTTTCTCCAGTTCATGGATACGTTTTCCTCCCTCTGCAATCTGCTCCGTGAGGTCAGAAATCTCCTCTGTTGTTTGGGTAACAGACAGGTAAGGACTTGGTCAAACACATGCATGAGAGAGAGATTCCTCCAAGTCATGAATATTATTGAAAGTGAAAGGGACTCACGCTGCAAGTTTTTGTTCTCTCGCTTCAGGGTTTCTAGCTGATCCAAGGATTCCTCATAGGCATTCTTCATCTTGAACAGCTCAGTACCAAGGGAGCGGGCCTCCTTCTGGGATGCTTCCAGCTCAGCATGTGTTTCCTCATATTTCTGCTTCCATTCAGCCAGGATCTGAAAAATCCAGAGTGGTTACCTGCTGTATAGGGCAGAAAAAAGTGACGAGAGCAGTGAATGCTACAGACATCACCTTATCAAAGTTCCTTTGCTTCTTGTCTAGGGCTGCACAGGCAGCATTGGTCCTCTCCACATCAAGCATGAGGTCCTCAACCTCATTCTGCAGCCTCTGCTTTGTCTTCTCCAAGGATGCACATTTGGCATTCACAGCTTCCACGTGTTCCTCAGCAGCCTGTAACCTCTGAGCCAGCTTCTTCCTGAAAAATTATATAAAATTTTAGGGAGAAATAAACATAATAACAATCACAAATTGTTAGCATACTGAAGCATATTGGAAACTTCACACTAACGTGATCTATTAGTTCAATCAACAAACATCAGCAAGCTTTTTTTATAAACCAGTCATTGAGACAACAATGAATAAGACAAAAATGTTCCCTGCCATAAAGCTTACAAACTAGTGGGAGAGATAAACAATAAGCAAGTCAGAAAAATCCATGACCACACTTTCAGATATAAGTATGACAAAGAGAAGTAAAGTAGGGTACATTATGGGCAACTACTTCAGGTATTCAGGAAAGGCCTCCCTTGGGAGATAACATCTGAGTCAAGTCACAACATCTGAAAGAAGTCACAATGAGCTAGAGGGAGACCAGTATGGAATGTATTCTAAACAGAGGGAACTGCACAAAACCCTAAAGCAGCGATGAGCTTGGTGTGCTTGGCATATGGCTTAAGCTCTGTAATTAGTAATCATTTGCCATTTTTGATTTCTTAACTGGATTTTAGTCTTGTGCAGTAGGGACTACTGTTTGCTATATTCATGAATCATTCTCAGGACTTGGTAGTGACTGGCAAATAGAAACTAGTTAATTAAGCATTGTCAAACTAATTCACTGACTGTGCCAAGTTTTCAGCACATTCTTTCAGTGCTGTGCACATACTTAGCCTCCTCCAGCTCCTCTGTGCGCTGGATGGCATCGGTCTCATACTTGGTCCTCCACTGGGCAACCTCACTGTTGGCCTTGGACAGCGCCCTCTGCAGCTCCGCCTTGGATTCTTGCTCCTCCTCATACTGCTCCCGCAGCAGGTCACAGTCATGGCGGGAGGACTGCAGGGCGTGGGCCAGGGCATTCTTGGCCTGTGGAGATAGTTATGCCTTCATTTTATTGGATGTTTAATTGTTTAATTTTTAAGTTTCAATTCAAAACCGTCTAAAAGTTGGTATAACTGTATCTGTTTATGGTCAACTCAGAATAATTGTTACCTTTACTTCTTCTTCAAGCTGCCTCTTTAATTCCTCAATCTGTTGAGTAAATGCTTGTTTTCCCCTTGATAACTGAGACACCAGAGCTTCTTTTTCATCAAGCTGGCGTGAAAATTCACCTAGACAAAGAAATAGCACATTGTTTTTTAAATGAAGAAAATATTCTGCAAACCCATGTTAAAAATAAATTTTATCCTTATCCCCCCAAAATGAATACTCAGATTATTGAATTCTATATTGGCATCTTCATAGTCAACGCTAAATTTGGGTATTTATGGTGGAACTTCCATATCAATCCATATGAATAAATATAGCTCAAATTTTTTGTCCTCTCCATAACTAATTATTTTAGCCTTTTATATGTTGCAAAACCTTTTGAAGGCTGTCAAAAAGGGAGATAAAATGTCCAATTCTACATAGTTCCACTTCCATAGACTTTTGAGAGATAGGCCTATCCATTACCCTAGTCGTTAATTTAATGTTGATACAAACTTTTTTTAAAAAATGTGTCTTGACAAAGAAGTCCTGAACCCATGCTGGAATGACCTCTATTCCAACATCCCCTTTGTGAAAAATAAATATTCAAGGCCTTTCTGGAGCAGAGCTTAGTTTAGTTATATGAAAATATTTATTCCAGAGTTGTCCCCAAATGACCTTGCACTTAGATGAAGAGTCTGAGCCTTTCAATGAATCACACATGATCTCAGTTGCTTTTATTAGACTGCCACCAAATCATTTGTTCTTAACCATATCATCATCACCACCACTCTTAGGCACCAAACAAGAGGGGAGGTTTACCAGATTCAGTCTGCAGGCGTCCCCTCTGGGTTGTCAGGTCATTGATGAGCCGCTGCTGCTCTTCTTCTTTGGATTTCAGTTCACTCACTTGGTCCTCTAGAGTGCGGCACATTTTCTCTAGGTTTCCCTACAGGATAAAAAGCGAAAGAAGGAAGTGGAGACCCTTCAAGATAGTGATCTTTGCAGCAGCTAAGAATTCTCCCCAAATGAAATATCTAATAATTGTTTTGATTCATAAGTCAAATTATCTAATATGCACTGTGATATAGAAGAATTTGTTTATTTTTATTTTACAAAAGCTAGTCATGAAGCTATGTGCAGTATTAATATAAAAGTTAAATAGTAGGTTTCAATTTTAAGATTCCACAAGAATTATATGGTACATACTCTAAAGGCATATTAAAAACTACTGCATTGCCTTTGTATACACTGAAACCTTGCTATTGGATAATTGAAAACATGGGAGAGTTGTACTCTCAAGTTGGGGGACTGAAGAACACAAATGACCTATTTTCCAAAGCTAGCACTGTTATTATAAATGGGGTGATACTCTGCTGTGCTTTGGTTTTCTGTTTATTTATATGTTAAATGAAAATAATTAAAAAGGCTTTATTTATTTTATGCTTACCTTCCTGGATAACTGCAAATAATAAATGACTTAATGTGTATAATGTGTCCTTTTTGAACTATGATGTGTCCATATGGGTTAGTGTCATTAATGTCAGTTTTCCCATATCTGTTGTACCTTAGCTTTAGAGATGGTCTCTACATTACTAGCAAGGTCATCAATCTCCATCTTCATCTCACTCTTCTCTTTCTCCAGCTTCTGCTTGACCCGCTGCAGGTTGTCAATCTGTTCCCCAAGTTCAGCCACACTGTCTGCATGCTTCTTCCTCAGGGTGGCAGCTGTGGCTTCATGTTGCAGGGTGGCCTCCTCCAGGTCCCTGCGCATTTTCTGGAATTCAGCCTCCCGCTTCTTGTTCATCTCAATCTGGGCTGAAGTGGCTCCTCCAGCTTCTTCCAGCCGCTCACTGATCTCCTCCAGTTCCCGAGAGAGGTCAGAGCGCTGCTTCTCTGCTTTGGCCCTGGAAGCCCGCTCTGCCTCAATTTCCTCCTCCAGCTCCTCAATGCGAGCCTGGAAATGGTGGAAAATACAAACTCAGTTTCTTGTGCCAGTCATTTATTTTTCTTGTTGAATTAAAGTGATGGAGATCATGTACTTACCTGTAACTCCTTGATCTTCTTCTGCAATTGAATACCAAGTGCCTGTTCATCTTCAATCTTGCTTTGCAGATTGCTCATTTCAAACTCTTTCCTTTTGGAAAAGCAGCAAATGGCAATAATTTAGTTCATACCCAGCAGTGGAAGCAAATTCCTGAGCTATTCTTTCATACTTACTTTTTGAGCTTTTCATCAAGTTGCTGTTTCTCATTTTCAATGTCCATTATAGACTCTTGGGCCAACTTCAAGTCACCTTCAAGTTTCCTCTTAGCCCTTTCTAGGTCCATACGAAGTTTCTTTTCTTGCTCCAAGGACCCTTCAAGCTAAATATAAATTATGTTGAGTAGGAACTAGGAATTCCCAGTTTCCTTTAGAAGAAATAATTTCCTTGATAATGCTGGACTTACATCATCCACTTGCTGTTCAAGCTTAATTTTAGCTTTGGTCAGGGTGTTGACTTTGTCCTCCTCTGCCTGCAGGTCATCCAGGGTCTGCTGGTGGGCCTCTTGGAGGGCCTTCTTCTCCTTGGTCAGCTTAGCAATGGTTTCATCCAGGCCTGCCATCTCTTCTGTGAGGTTTTTCACCTATAGGGGTTAAGAAAGAGGTGACCTCTGCTACTGACTGAGAAGAACCTGGATACAGTACAACAGAGTATGTTTCATACCTTGTTCTCTGTGGCATGCTTCTCCTTTTCAACCTTGGCCAGTGTCAGCTCAAGGTCATCAATGTCTTTCTTCAGTTCTGAGCATTCATCTTCCAGTTTCCTCTTCTTGGCAGTCAGCTCAGCGTTGATCTCTTCCTCATCCTCAGCTCTCTCGGTCACCTCTTTGATCTTGGCCTCAAGCTGGATTTTGGTTTTGATCAGCTGGTCACATCTTTCCTCTGCATCAGCCAACCCTTCAGCTTCCTTGAAATTACAATTGAGAAGAAAGAATAAATACTTTACACTGATAAAAGTATAAATGTTTACAGTTTTTTTTCTTGGATTTCCTGTATTCACTTGTTTATGTCTTCACAGATTTTGTTTCATGACCACTTACTAAAGAGCAGTACATTTTCATATGTAGAAAAACCAAAAAGTATTGGTAGTTGACCTGTTCCTTTAGAAGAGTATATTCCACAATAGATTAGAAAACCTCTCTCTCAAAGGCTACCGTTAATGTAGAAAGCAATTAATGACATCAGAGAACAGAGAAGTTGGGCCAAGTTTGGCTTAATAAAAGAATTGGTATTTGAGTTAAGTCTTGAGAGATGGATAGTATTTGGGTTTGCAGAAATCAACTTATTAGGAAGAAAATCATGGTGGGGGATGGGGAAGCATTCCTGCCAGAAAATTTCCACCTGCAACTGCTATTGAAATACATTTCTTTGTAGTACTGAAAGATGACCCTGGTTATGATGCTTTAAATTCAAGTTGAGGCAAAAAGTAATCAAAAAATTCCTGGCAACCCACTGTTTCCAATTAATGGGAACAGAGCAGGCAGAAAATGAGAGAAACATGAAATTTGTATTCACCAGTGATCCTCCATATCAACTTTTGAATACACAGAAGAATATATTCTCTGTATAGCTATGTAGTGAATGTAGTGGTGTAGAACAGATTCTGAGTAAATCTTTGGGGAGAACAGAAAAAAATTTGGAATAGATTTGAAGGGGGTAGAGGCAATAAAGAAAAAACAATGCAAGGGGAGGCTCTTTTTTCCTACTGTAATCTTGAAGGAGTTATTATACTGCCCAAACTTGACAGCAGAGACTAATCTTACCAGAAAAAAATATATGATTTTGTGATGAGTAAATTATACCAGACCAATTCAATTCTTTCTAAATGAAAAACAGTCCTATAAATTACATTTCCAAGTTGATGGAAGCAGTTCTAAAATGATTGGCCCAAGAGCGAGCAGTGAGTAGCTTGGACAGAATAGGAGAGAATTGTAAGTAGGCAGAGCAATTTAGATACTGATGAAGCAATCTAGGTGTGGATGTAATAGGGTACTGACTATGGCGATAGATTGTAAAGAGTGGATAAGAATTTTTTATATCAATAATTAACAATAATTCAATAAAATTTGGTGTTGAATGCTGCCATTTTCCAGCTGTCAATATTGTAATTTAAGACTCATGGACATTAAAAAAGTGTTCAAAGAAGCTTCAGGAAAAAAATCTCCCTCTGTGATGTCCTCCCCTTAATATTTTATCTGGGATTACTTCATTTTAAAATCACTTTCAAGGACTTTCTTCAAAAGGAAAAGACATAAATCCTGGAGTTTAATAAAATTGTAGAATGAAAGATGATGGACATTTCTACCTAATTGTTGTGGTGCTGTATGGAAGGGATTCAACAGGCAATGAAGGGATACATGGAGGGCTTCAACTTTCTCTCTCCAATGCTTGTCTGCTCTGCTGACTATCCAGCCCATTGCCCATAATGGTCAGAGTTCTAGCACCTGCATTCTGATTAGCAATACCCAAC
Source organism: Marmota monax (assembly GCF_021218885.2). Classification (NCBI taxonomy): domain Eukaryota; kingdom Metazoa; phylum Chordata; class Mammalia; order Rodentia; family Sciuridae; genus Marmota; species Marmota monax. The sequence continues at coordinate 180,307 of NW_026694240.1, read as the reverse complement.
ATGCTACCCCAACTTACAGACTGAACTTGGAGCTGCAAGTCATTTTTTTCTTTTAGCAGTGACACCATCTTTTCTTCTAATTCCTTCCTTTTTGCCTCTGACTTGGCAAGTTCATCTTTGGTTTTCTGGAATTCTTCCTTCATGGTGGCCATCTCCTTCTCAGTTTCTGCACTCTTTAGCAGAGGTTTGATCTTAAAGAACAGTTTCATCCAGGGCCAGTGCTTGACATTCATGAAGGCTCGTATGTTGTATTGGATACAGAAGATGGACTCCCTAAAATTCAATGGCTGCAAATTAGGTATTGTGTGGATGATGAAATGAGATGAAATTTAGGCAGCAAGAGTTGGAGGTTCTGTCCCCACTCTAATCCTCACCTTCTTTGAAATGCACAGATTAAGCAAGTGATATTTTGGGGGTGATAGTTGAGGATTTGCCATTCCTCTACTCATTCCTCTACCTCATTGCTTCTCAAACTTCGGAATGAATAAAAATGACCTGACGGGATTGATAAAACACTGATTCCTGAACTCCACCTCCAAAGAGTCAGATTCAGAGGATTTGGGGTGGGACCTGAAATTGTGCACTTTTAACAGGTTAACAAGGGATGGTGATAATGCAAATCAAGGACTACACTTTGAGAAGTACTGCTGTGCCTCAGTGCCTCTCAAACATTCTTACTAAAATACCATAAGGGAAGCAGGAGGTGAACATGACCTTTAAAGATTGTGGGGTATCTGATTAAAGATGCTAGAATTTATTTGACAATCTCTAGTATTATATTTTAATGTGGTGTGAATTTTGCATTAACTCTATAATATCACATTTGCTTTAATTTAGGTTATTTGAATAAATTATTTACCCTCATATATAGACAATTATTTACATATGTGTGTGTGTGTGTGTGCATTTAGGACCCAAATTTATTATTTTTAGTAAAATAGAATGCCACAGAAGTTTAAGCATAATTTCAAATAGTAAAAATAAAATTTGTTTTATGTAAATTGTTTATATATTTACACATATGTGTGGATATACATAGAATGGCAATGTAAAATGCATATATCACTATAGGTCCTGGTCATGTATATCCTGCAGCCTGAGAAGCCTAGCACTATAGTCTTTGAATTCTGTCCCTTCAACAAATTAGATCACCAGGAAGCCATATCCCTTGATGACATTGTATTAATTTACTACAACAAGTCTTTCATAGACAAATGCCCTTAATATTTTAAATCATGATAGTTCAATAATAGAAATGATCAGATGGAGGAAGGATAATACAGGATTATATCCTGTATAAAACCATTCTTGAAAATGCTATACATTTCAATGTCCTCTCTTTAATCATCTGCCTAATAAATCATATTAGAACCAAGTGCTACAGTAAAAAATTGTCTCTGCTTTCTCACTGATGTATTTTCTCTTGTTAGATGAAAACTATGAACACTTCATGCTTCTCAGTTTTTTACCCAAACACTCAGAATATATTTCATGGTGATGATCCTTTAAGTTTTCCTTCATTTCTCTATGGGACTCTTACCATTCCTTCAGTGTCCTCAGCACAGTTGAGTCTTAACTGTAAGTCACCTCAAGGGTGTTTTTGAGGATGAAAGACATGAATAAACAGTACATTTTCATACCGTCTCTCCACCATCTTCTGGTACTCCACTCTTGCCAAGAACCCTCTGCACATGGCCTGGGTGCGGGTAATCAGTTGGGCCAGCTTGTCATCTCGCATCTCCTCTAGGAGCCCCAGAAGACCAGCTTTGAAAAAGACCTGTGTGGGGGCAGTGTTCCAGATTAGAAATGTTGCATAAAATTCAAAAGAACAGGAATAGTATCAGATTGGATTTAGAGAATGTTACCTTAGTGTGACCAAATTTATACTGGGTGTGGTCAATGTCAATGGACGCAAGGAGCTTCTCAGAAGCCTTCTTGCTGTCGATATACTGTCCTTCAGGGATAGCACTTGCGTTTAGTACCTTATATCTGTAAAGCAAATGCAGTTTAAAAAAATAAAATAATGCTTGGTTTACTAATAAAACAAATAATATCTAAATATTAAGTGATTTATTTAAAAATAAAAGTTCTTAAAAATATTATTCTTTGTTCAAAGAGGGATGACATTGCTTACATGGATGGTCAACCTATTGGCTATCAAGTTGTACTCCATTTTACCATCTCTTAAAGAGTTGCAATTTTCTTTTCTGCCTCATCAGACCCTGTTCTCAGAAAAGAACTTTATAATCTTGTTCACATTAAGCTATAGATGACCTATAAAATATAACGTTATCCCTGCTTGATGAATTTGCTGTTTAAAATCCCGAGTCCAAGAGTGCTTTTTATTGAAAAATCTGGTAGAAGATACTTCAGGTATGGAGAACTGCCCTAAACACTTAAAATCAAACTTAGGGGTGCATCGAGTCTTGAGCACTGAAGCTCTCTGTCCAACTCCACCAGGCCTAGACTTAGGAGACCTGCTCCCTGCAGTTGCCACCCAAGCTTATTCTTGGATTTACAAGACAGGCTTATCTAGGAAGGAGAAAAAGGATCTAAGGAATTGTGACATGTCCCCTCTGTTTCTGCAAAACACTTGGAAGCTTATGTATGAGAGAAAAATGAAGATAGATACAATTAAAGGAAGCAACAGAACAGGAATTATTTGAAGTTGTACATGCATGGGAGAGTTACCAACTCAGCCACTTATTAAATGTCTGGCTTTGGGCAAATAACTTATCTCTCTAAACCTCAGGTTATTCATCTATAAAATGAAGTCATGTTAGTGCCTACCTATACTATATTTTTATAATGATTAAATTAGATAATCCAAACATACTAAGTATTCAAAAAGATAGTTCTCAAAACTAAATTGAAATTAATGCACACACATCTGTAAACTAGTTGGGAGCTTGGTAAATTCAATGAAAATTCTACACAGTGGTTAAAATATAATATACCTATTAAATACCTTAAAGGTATTTTTGAGGTGTACACGTTTTTCTTTTTTGGCTAATTAAAATTTTTTCACTAAATTGTTCTGCTTGTACTAAATTTATTTGTATAAAACTTCAAGATATGCCATAATTAGGACAGTCTGACCTCTGCTTGAAATCTGCATAAAGGATTCTGCTTGGGAATCCTTTCCTACAGATGCGGATGCCTTCCAGCACACCATTACACCTCAGCTGGTGCAGGACAAGTTCATGCTCCATGGCACCTAAAAAATACATATATATTTCACTGCAGAGTTCTGAATAAGGGGGTGTGGCAATCATGTCTTCTTCTTTCATTCTAGAACTTCTTACCTGGAGTTTTAGTTTCATTGGGAATGATACACCTTACAAAATGAGGGTGGGTGCTCCTGAGGTTGGTCATCAGTTTGTTCAAATTCTCCTGTAAAACCAGGAAAAATCCTGTCATCTCAGACTGTGGACATGGTAATGAACAGTTGGCAGTGTTTATAAAGCCAGTCTTTATGGCTGGGTTAAATGACCTGAATGGACTGTTTTCATTTAAAGGAATAACTCAAATGTTTCTCCTGAGATTAGTTTCTTCCTCAGTACATTTTTCTGAATTTAGGTTGGCAGGAGTTACTCACAGCAACCAAATGTGCTTCTTTTCAGTTTATACCAGCACTGTCCTTCTTTCTACCTACATTCTTGGCCACCCACAGACACTTACAAGGCCACTGCTACCCATACTAGATGATCACACTCTCTTCTACTAAACTCTATAGTTCTTCAAAACAAAAATGCAAGCCTGCACACAATTGAACTTTTTCTCATAAATACAGCTCCCTCTTTCCAGCTCTGTAAAATTTTAGGACATAAGATTATCTATAAGTAAGCATATCTACCAGTTATAATTGAGAATTAATTTAAGAGCAAGGACACCATGTGAGCTTTGTTGTAGGTTATCTGCTAGATGTCATTAGTCTTGCCAATGTCTGTTAGTCTCTCTGTGTACATGTCATTGTTCCTTGTCAGACTCACTAGATTATGATGAGCATTAAGTTTTATGAAATTTCCTATCACATATTCTTCACTATTTGACTTAGCATGAAAGGTGAGATAACCATTTCTGAGTAATTTAAATCCTTTTTCTCCAAATTTAAATCAATAGAAGTCATTAGCTAATGTCAGTTCTTTCCTAATGTCTCTTGAAAAGAAGATCTTATGTTTCTGAAAACGAATTTATGGGCTAGGGGTTTAGCTCAGTGTCTAGCACATGCAAGGCCCTGCATTCATTCCCTAGTACCAGAAAAAAAATTCCCAAAGTAACTGGGAAATGTAATTTCCCAGAACAATTTCTTCCTTACCCTGAAAAGGGCAGACACAGTCTGGAAAGAGGAGCCCTTCTTCTTGCCACCTTTCTTGGCAGCTCCACTTGCCTCTGGAGAAAAAGAAGTATCATTTCAATGTGGTTCTGAATCAACAGGGCTATCCTTGCCAATTTGCAGATGTCTGTGCTTTTCTGTGTTCATCAAATGGAGCATTTCCTCACTCTCTTGGTGCCTCTGTTTGAATTGTATTTTTAACTAAGTTTGCATCCACTTTTCTGTGATTCATTCTTCATTGGGAAATAATGTGAAGGCCATTCCCTTTATCATATAGAAATGGACACCCCGATATTTGGACATTTAGGATATACTAACTTCAGAAATCATCAATAAAGCAAGTATAGAGAGGCAGAAGTTGGTAACTACATTATCTTAAATATCTCCAGATATTCAGTGTAGTGGAAGAAGCAGAAGCAATCATAGAAGCTGAGGCTTTTCATTGGTTGAGAGTATGATAGTTCCTCCTCTCTCACTCTTTGCAAGTAGGACCCCTATTTCTAGTGACTCGAGCCACACATGTATAATTATAGACCAGCCTGCCTACTCAATGCTTAGGGGAATAATGGGTTTGGCCAGCAAACATTCTGCCAGGACTATGAGTTTTCCAGCCTCAATCTAACATCACATTTTGTAATATCTACAGAAAATGTTAGACTTTTGGGCATTACCTGCTTCAGCAGTTTGAGCCCCAGAGAAGAGGAAAGCTAGAGTTTTCAATGAAGACTTCTGGTACAGTCCAACCACAGTCTCATTCAGGGGGTCCTTGTTCTTGTCCAGCCAGCCAGTGATGTTGTAGTCCACAGTACCAGCATAATGGATCAGGGAGAAGTGAGCCTCAGCCTTGCCTTTGACCACCTTAGGCTTCTGGAAGTTGGCAGACTTTCCAAGATGCTGCTCATACAGCTTGTTCTTGAAGGAGGTGTCTGTTGCCTTGGGAAACATGCACTCTTCTTCCAGGATGGAGAAGATGCCCATAGGCTGAATTTAAGACGAGGTAAAAGGCATGTGGGTAAATGTGAAAAGCAGATACATGGGCAGTAGAGACCAAGTAGACAGAGGAGGTTACCTTCTCAATGAGCTCAATGCAGGCAGCCAGGTCCATCCCAAAGTCAATGAAGGTCCACTCGATGCCTTCCTTCTTGTACTCCTCCTGCTCCAGCACGAACATGTGGTGGTTGAAGAACTGTTGCAGTTTCTCATTGGTGAAGTTTATGCACAGCTGCTCCAGGCTGTTGAACTAAATAAATAGATGTGTTTACTTCTCTCTTAAAAAATTGAGCATTTAAAAAAATACAGTATTTTTAAATTTAAAACTTTTTGTCCAGTAGCCTTTAGATGACAGATGTGAAAATCACTGGACCAAAGAGATTACTTTGAAATAAAAAGTAAAATGTATGGAAGGTTTGAAGATGTGTGGAATCTACTATTTCTCCTACTACCATTTTATAGAAAATCCTATTAGTATTATTTTCCCCTGCATTTGCTAAAGTTTACTCAGGTGTTTTATTGAGTTCCTACTTAATCATCCCATATTTATTCCCATTATCTTCTACATCTTTTAGAGGGCTCCTAGTTTTCAGTGGACTTATGAGCCAACTTGCAACCCCTGAGAAATTATCTAGGAGTCTACATTATGAGGAATTCACTTTGGTCAGCACTTCAAGTGAGCAATAATTACCACTTCTATTCTTTAATATGAAATGAAAAAAAATCATAATACCAAAATCACGTGCAGTATGAGAACATACACTTATATTTTAAAACTCCACCAAAATGTTAACATTAACATTAACTAGATATAAAGTCCAATTATGTGGAATATTTTCCCTTGATTTTTTTATATTTTATGTAATGTCCAAATCTTACTTTAATAATTAGGAAGAAGATAAACTTCTTAAAAACTATAAGCAGGAAAAATGTATCTCATGATCAAATATGAACTTTTATTTCATGATATCACATTAATGAGCATTAAAAGCTAATTTCATTTATGAATACTGAATCTAAATTATAAAATTTTTCTCAGCTTTTATTATCTGTTTAAGTATTTCCAAATGATTCCTCCACTATATTTTCAGAGCATACTTAATCACAAGGTTTACTTTGATATTTTCACATTAGCTTCATTTTGTTTTGTGGGATTTTTAGAATCCTCCTCCCTCCACAACACCAGATTAATTCATGACTCCCTTTGGATCACTTAGCAATTCAGGTCGTCATTAAGCATTTTGTTTCTCATAGAAGTGGAATTGCCACTACAATAAATGATTTGTAGCTGCCAAATAAATCTAAGTCTTAATATAACTGACAGTTGTAAGAAAAGGTCATGATATTCATAAAATCTTTCTTGTTACTATTCCCATGTCCTACTATAAAAATCTCTTCACCAGCCAGCTACATACTCACATCAAAAATCTCAAAGCCAGCAATGTCCAAGACCCCAATGAAGTACTGTCTGGGTTGCTTGGTGTCCAGTTGCTGGTTGATGCGGGCGACCATCCACAGGAACATTTTCTCATACACTGCTTTGGCCAGAGCACCCACTGCGTTGGTCACCTTGAAAGACAAAGACAGAGCTCTCAAAGTTATTTAAGGGCTATAAAAATGTTCTTTGTCCTGGTGATGAATTTGAATTATGTACCTACCTGCTCTACAGTCTGGCCTTTGGTAACATACTCATTGCCGACCTTGACCCTGGGGTAGCAGAGGGCTTTGAGCAGATCAGCAGAATTCAGACCCTGGAGATAGGCTGCCTTGTCAGCAACTAAAAGGAAAACAAGGTAGAACAATTTTATTATGGCCCAAAGATACCCACTTCCTTAAATTTTTTAAGCTACGTGTGTTTTGTACAGTTTTTTATGTATCACTTTTTGAACTTTCTTGTCCATTTTTTCATTAAGTTAAAGACGTTGGTAATGGGTAGTTTGCCCTAAAGAAATTTGGAAATGATAGAAACTATCTAATGCCCATGTTTCACACAATATATTATTTTGGTATAAATTAACACTCAATTCTTAAAAGTGAATTTGTCTTCTCTAGGAAAACTCACAGGAAACAGGTTAAAAATGTGAGTCAAACAAATATGACATCAACTCAGCTGATACCTTCAGTGCCATCTGGCTCAGCTTGCTCTTCACGCTGCTTTTGCTTGAATTTCATGTTCCCATAATGCATCACACCCCCCGTGAGCTTATAAATAGATACCTTTTCTTCATTAGTGAAGCCCAAAATATCAATAGCACTCTGTCAAATAATCAATAATGTAACTGTTAGGTTATAGTCCACACACTTGCTATTTATAGTTCACATTCCCACTCCTGACTTATTGGTCAAACTGAAACTACCAGTATGAATAGGGGGCAAGAAATTCCTTAGATTGGGCATAAAAGGTTTGGTCAACCAAAAACCAGCACAGAGCAATCTAATTTTAGGTGTGTATCATCTGAGGGTTCAAAAAGTAAACTTAGGGAACAAGGATAGTAAATTTAAGGCCCTTGTTATTTTGAGAGGTGGTTTGGTCCATAGAAAATAGATATAAAAATAGTTAAATTGCTTAAATCCCAAAATAATAAATTTTTAGACTATTAAGGTAAATTAAAATGTTGTAGAGGCAGATCTTAACATTTTCATAGACTCCAGGAGGCATGCATATGCTCCTAACACTTCAGTCTTTGCTATTTCCATGGGATACTAAATATTTATCTAAATGGACCATTGCTCTGACCCAATGTAGTAATTCCAGTTTTTGTGTGTTCTACTTACATCTGTGGCCATCAGCTCTTCCTGGTCATCAATGCTGGCTACACTGATTTCCCCTTGACTGACAAATGGGTAATCATATGGGTTTGTGGTAATCAGAAGCATTTCTAAATACATAGAAAAGAGCAAAGATAAGCATAATAATCTTCTTCATCAAAGCAAGAGATTTCTAGACAAATTCTAAGATCACTTTATGATGCTTGGTTAAAAGATGCTTGATGGGCAGTGAAGGGACTCTTAAAGGATATTTAACACCATCTCAAATCCCTTAAAGTTGTTGTCAGGGTATCTCCTATCATTCCCTATTTTTAAACACCATTATAATCCAAAAATCATTACATATGAAAAAAGTTGTATCTATAAGTAGTAATAACAGTGTTGACTATTTACAATTTAATTTTGAAAACAACCTAAATATCATTAAAAGGTATGATATGATTAAGTAAATTATGCTTATTTCTAGAGTGGAACACTATGCAACCATTAAAAGTAATAATGTGAATCTATATTTATTGACATAGAGAAAACCATGATAGGTTCAGCAAAAAATTACAAAAGGGAATGTAACTATTATTTCAGTTATGTAAGTTGTATGTGTGTATCCATGTTATGATTTATGTATTGAAAATGACTAGAATAATATTTTAGTACTATAGTGATAGAAATTGGAAGTGTTATTTCAGTTTTCCTTTTTCTTTCTTATGAGTTCTTTTAGTGAGCACATACACATTTTAACAAAGTTACAAGCTATTTATGCCATGCTGAGAATCCAACCCAGGTCCTTGCATATAGTAGGGAAGCATTCTACCATGGAGTTATACCCTTAGCCTGCAAAGTTCTTTTAAAAATTAAATAACAAGTTGGGTGGAGTGGCACATGCTTTTTATCCAGCTAGCTACTCAGGATACTGAGGCAAAAGAACCACAAATCTGAGGCCAGCCTGGGTAAATTGGTGAGATCCTATCTCAAAATAAAAACATAAAAAGGGCTGGGGATGTAGCTCAGTGGCAGAATGTTCTGGGTTCAATCCTAGTATCACAAAAATTAAAATAAAGTATGTATAAATTCAACAAAATTCAGACATAAATTCAGAGGTAATATTATAGGAATTTTGAAAAGGAAATATGATATTTCTTACCAATTAGTTCTGGTTTCTTGTTTGATGTGATCTGATAAAAAATATGGTAACTTCTTTCAGCCTTAAGCTGAAAGGTAACTCTAGACTTCTCTAACAGATCTAGAAGAAAACAAACAATACACGGGTAAAGTATAAAAATTCCTGTGATTTACAAATTTGATTTTTGGTTAATTTTATAGCTCATGAGGAACAGAAATTATTTTCGAGGATATTTGAGCACTTACATGTTTCAATTCAGCTGAAGCCAGTTTTCCTGTAGTGCCAAAGTGGATTCTGATGAATTTACCCTTGAAAGGAAAACTAATATTATTCCTTTATTTTTCAATAATATCAAATCTTTGCAAACTCCAAAACACTTGAGATGGTAAGGCTTTAATACTAAATCAATTTAGAGACGATTTGTGTCTAGAACTAAAAAAAAAACAAAAAACAAAAAACAAAAAAAACCCTCCTATTTTGTAAGTGAAAGAATTTTCTTTTATTTTAAAATTTGTACATTTGATACATATGCTAGGTGATACGTTAGTTTGATTTCATACTGTATAAATATATTAAAACATCATTGTCTGCCTCATAAAGGTAATCAATTATCATCAATTGAAAATAAATGAAAAATTTAATTGTGAATAATAATATAATGACAGATAAGAATGAACTCAGAAAAGGGCACATATCTTTTAAGACAGGATTTTTGATCCATGTTCAGAAGAAAAAAGTCAGTGTAATATAATGTTAATAAAAGATTCAAAGAATGTATTCACAAGCATCCCATCAATTTTGACCTGTGAACAGAGCCAATCATAGCGTCCAAGAGACTTACAAAGCGAGAGGAGTTGTCATTCCTCACGGTCTTGGCATTGCCAAAGGCCTCCAGTAGGGGGTTGGCACTGATGATTTGATCTTCCAGAGTCCCCTGCAAAGGAGAGCGCAGTCCTCACATCTGAGGCTTAGGAATTTCTTACCTGAGAACCCTAACAGAGCCTGGATTCTGATCCTGACAATCAGACCCACCTGCATTTTGCCAGAGGTTGCCTCCTCCTTCTTCTTCTCCCCAGTAACTGCAATTGTTGCAAAGTACTGGATGACACGTTTCGTGTTCACAGTCTTCCCTGCACCAGATTCTCCACTGTCAAATCACAACAAAATCAAATGAGGTCCCAAAGCTAGCAGCTATCACATTCATGAAAAGAAAGCATAAAATCTACTTACGTGATCAGGATTGACTGATTCTCCCGGTCTACAAAAGAGAAAATGTGGACATTTAGTACTGTTTTCTTATACATTTGTAAATGACAAAATAAAATGGAATTAACTTAATATTTTTAAACCTGGGTTTTGCAATCCTTTGGGCTTTGTGGGTACTGGGTCTACCATCTTTCTAGTACCTCTCTTTTCTACTCTCTCCCCTGCTTTTGCACACATGCACCCATTTAAAATTAACACTGCCACTTTTATCTGTCTTATGTTCAAGTCTTTCAAGAAATATTTCATTTGAGGAGAAGATTCTGGGATGAAAGAAAATGTTTGAAAGCCAGAGTATAATTGATAATCACATGGCTCTATTTTCCTGAAACGTCAGACTTTCTTTTTAGTACTCTACCATTAAATAAATAACAAAAGCGGACTTGACATTATGATTTGAGTATTGATGACAACTTTAGTTAGTTACATATTTTTTGTGGATGAAAGAAGTAATGAAAAATGGATGTTGGAGATATTTTTAGCATGTGGAAAAGTAAGAAAAATAGTAAAAGGAGGTTGCTGTGAAAGTACTCATGGGTTTAGTCATATTTTTCAGGGGAGGATAAAAGTTTGTTTCGATGTTTTATTCTAACAAGGAATTCTTCAAGCTCTTTCCAGAGGAGTTCTGGTACTTACAATAAGTCTATCTAAGACAATATTGTAAAAAACAGATTAACATAACTGTCTTAATACCTTATATACTTTAAAATTTTAGGACTGTTCAAATTGGCACCGGGGAAAGAGAAATAGCATTTGTGGCATGTTTAATTTATGTTCATTGGTCACAATTTATGTTATTGAGAATAAAACCCTAGAGGCAAGGTTTACTCTCCTGTTTTTTGGCTTAGGATAAGTGGAGATCCAAAGTTTGTATGTGTGATTCTGTGTCTGAATGTGCATGTGTGTACATGTACACAGATATGTTTGTATTTTTGTTCAAATTTATTTGAATTTCTGAGTCATTCAAAAGTAAATTATTTAATCATGGACAACCTTTACTGAAGTTTAAACATTTAAGAAATCATTAGCCATTATATAATATCTCATAAATATACCTGTATCACCTCGAGGGGATAGTTTTGAAGTATGTTGAAATTGGTTTGGTTATAGAATCTCTCTCTCTCCCTCTCTCCCCCACCCTCTCCTCTATGGTTCTACTCTAGAAATACTATGTACACACAAAACATCTGACCAACTCACCAGTCAGCATGAACTGATAGGCGTTGTCAGAGATGGAGAAGATGTGGGGTGGGGCCTCCTGGCGCTTTTTGCCTCTGTAGGCAGCCACCACCTCAGGGTTATACACTGGCAGCCACTTGTAGGGGTTGACAGTGACACAGAAGAGTCCTGAGTAGGTCTTTGCAAGGAAAGAAAGAATTACTACCCAAAGGCCTTTTCTGTTATTTGCTCAGTTCCATATTAATTGGGTTTTAACAAAAAGGAGGAATTAAAGTGAATGTTCTACATTTCTTTAAGGCATCAACATGAAAACTAGTTGGTGGATTCAGCAATGTGATAGCAACATCCTTGAGGGAAGGGACCATAATTCAGAATTCTTATTTCTCCCCTCAGAAATTGTCACAGTGCTTTTTTACGTGGCAGGAACTGTAAAAACATGTTTGTCTATTTGCTTGTTTTTAAATGTGTTCTATGAGACATTTGTACTCTTTTAAAGAAAGTCATATACTTCCTTTGCAGAATTAAGATAATTCAAATTTATAACAACATAAATTTAGATATTAGCTAAATGTTTAACAATGAGGAAGTGATTAGGTGAACTGTAGTAAATCCTAAGGCAACATAAAACATGTTTTTGTTTTTTATTTTTTTAACCTTTAAAAAAGGTAAACGTGACAGTATATAACAACACTGGGAATATATTTTTCAAACTATTTTAAATTATAAAGAAACAAGAAAAAATGATGTAAATATATTATGATTACAACCGAGTAATTTTAAAACATTTGACAACTAGTCCAGAACAGAACAACCAGTTAAAACAGAGTTGACCACAAACACCAGATACGCCTGTATAGGTGTCGCCCAGCTAAATATCAGCACTGGTTAAAAAAAGTATGAATGTAACATAATATATTGAATTTAAAATATTTATTGGAAAGTGAATTATGTTCCAGGTCCCTGCCAGGCAGTAGAAATAAAACATAAATGAGATTGTGTCCCTTGAGGAATTCCCAGTCAACGCAGGAGACAGTGATATAATGAATGATGCAGGAAAAACATGGCCAATATGATTGCAGGGACCGAAACAATGGGACACACCACCAGACTCTGCCTGGGGAAGTTGGAAAGGTTTCACAGAAGAGGTGGCATTCCAAATAGAAGGAACCAGAACACATAGATGCAAATTACTGTTATTTGGGCAGAGTGAAAATGAGTGAAATTTGTCCCTAAAAATCATTTTTAAGTGATAAAATATAAGTTTATATTTTCCCTCCTTGGAATGATTCTGCAACTGGAATGTGGAGAGGGGGGTGGGGAAGATGTAGGCAGATAGTTGAGATATAATCAGTAACTGCTCAAATATTTAATTATAGATCTGTGGTCAATCTAGTCAACAAAGATAATGTCCTTCCTTGGCTTTGAATGAAAAGATGTGCTGGTGTTTGCATTGTGCCTTACTAAAGTGTAATATTCATTATATAGTTCATTATAATAGTATAAACACTTAATTAGTTATGCTAATAGTGAAAATGAAAATATGTCACTACTTGGGACTCTTTATGCTGCAGTGGAGGCCATGGGCTGATAAGGTACGCAGTGATGGTAATAAAGACCCCTGGTAGGGGACACTCACATAGATCATCCAGGCTGCGTAACGCTCTTTGAGGTTATACAGCACAGCAGGCTCATGCAGGTGGGTCATCATGGCCATGTCCTCTATCTTGTCGTATTTGGGAGGGTTCATGGGAAAAACCTGATCTTCCTTCACTGTCAGAGTCTAGTAAATAAGAAGGATAACCATTAACATCAATGGAGTGACCAAACCCTCCCTCCCCAAATTCAATGAAATATGGCAGGCTCCTGGGTCTCTACTCACCGCCCCTGCCTCAGTTTTTACTGTCACTTTCCCAGCTTCTCGGCTCTGAATTGTTCCTTTGACAAAGGATTCCTTGGGCTCTGCCACAAACACTGAGGTCTTGGCATCAAAGGGCCTGTTCTGGGCCTCAATGCGCTCCTTTTCAGACTTTCGGAGGAAAGGAGCAGCCTCCCCAAAAACAGCCATTTCTGAGTCTGAACTCATGGCTGCTGATCTCAGAGGTCCTAAAGGGATAAAACATTTCACACTGTAGACTCTGAAGGGCTCTTATACCAGTAGATATTCATATTGGTTGTATTCCACGGGCCCACTTGGAATTTCCACTAGGCAGTTCTACTGTACACCAGCGAGTTATTGAAACAAACGTAATCACCAAAACTGAAATGCATCAAAGATCTCTATGCATGCAATACTGTATTTAGAGCTTGACATCCATTATCTTCTTTCATACTCCAAGGCTCACATTCCAATCAAGAAACTGGGTTATTGTCTCAAAACTGCTGCTAAGTTGCTTGTGTCCTGGGATAAGTCACTTGATCTCATTGTCTTTAGGGATTATAATATCTCTTTCTTAATTCACAGCCCATGAGATATCATGATGATACTTTGAAAAAACAAGTTACTACTGAACAAGTAGTAATTTGAAATAGCTTAGGCTACCATTGACATATAAAATGTCAATTTACTATAATGTCACTAAAAATGCCACGTCTAACCATACAAAGAAAACTTTATTTTTTTCCTTTAGATGTATAGATAAACTTGCTCAAAGTGGATTTGGGGGGATTATAGTTTTATTTACCTTTGTTTTCCATTTTAGTGGAGTCTTAATAGAGTCACTCTAACAAAATTTCCTTGCATAGCAAATCCAGTCAATCAGTTTAACCCAGTTAAACTAGTTAATGATAAAACCGAAAGCACTGCTCTCCTTGCTGTTATGAATTTCCTTCTAAAGAATGCAGGCCTTAGTTGCTTTAGACTGTGCTGTCTGCAGGTTGCCAGTGGCATCAGTAGAATGCTTGGTTTGGCAAAGAATGCCACTACAGTCATTGCATGATCAAATTACTTGAAATCATTTTAATCTGCTATTCCAGTCTCTCTCTTTAGAAATGCAGAGTGTAGTAATGGGGCCGCTTAATGCCTTTATTACTGAAAACTAAAATTCTACAGTTTTTTTTTTTTCATTTTATATAGCACTCAGCATTGCACAGAGTAACTTTTTATAAGGGCTTTAAAGAAGTTTAAAGGAGCATCTTCCTGAATACTTTTTTTCTTATTTCTTGGGCATCATGATTACTGAATGAATGCTAGTAGCAGGATACATTTTAATCAAATCTGAGCATTTTAGCAAGGGAATTTGAGTGCTGTGTTCTTCTTCTTCAGAGGTAAAATAATCTTCTATTATAAATGATTCTCTAGCTCAAATGTCACCTCACCAGTACCTGAGTCATAAACAAGAGTTTGAAAGCCCTCCTTCTCTCTCCCTCTCCATCCCTTTACTGTTGCTGGAAGGTATTTACTGAGGTAAGCATTTCCTCAAAAGGTTGCTAAGTGACACAAACCCATCCAAGAGCCTTTTGCATTCACCTCTAAGAAATGGTTAGTCCAAATCTTACCTTATTAGCAAGTGAGAAGATGTAACCGAAAGTAAGGCAGTTCTGTAAAATAAAAAGGAAAAACACTTAGTTAATCAAAGAGGGATGGGGGTCCTATTTGAATTGCTTGCTATTATAAGCAGAAAGCAACAGAATTCATAAGTGTAAAAGGCCAAGTAGCAAGGCAGCAGCACCAGAACCAGCAGCCAAAGCTCAGGCGATGTGGTCAGTGTCCCCAGTGTCCCTCTTGAAAGTCCTGCTCCCACTTACCTTGGAGCTTTTTAAAGCAGGACGAGTCAGCTTCATTCCGAGGGCTCTTTTATATGGATAGTTATGGAAACAATGCAGCTGCCTCTTCTTTCTTAAGTCAAAAGGAATTGTTTGGCAAAAACCCTCTTGGCAATCTGGCGTCCCTGCATAATTCTCATTCATATTAAGAATGGTTGGATATAATTAGAAATATTTTTCTTATTGAGTATGTGGATAAATCTCCTATGGATAATTTGAGAAGATGATCTGAAAGGAAGATTCAGGCTCGTGGATAACAGCATTGGCTGGGCAGCCAGGTTACCTGGCTTCTCTCATAACCGATTTTTGGCCTTACTGGGCATACCATTCAGCATTGCCTTGCATCACTTTTGCATATCTCACATGTTAAATAATACAAATAAAATACACATATTTATTTTAATTATACGAGGCTTACTTTTTCACTTGTTAATCTTTTTTTTCCCAACAGCTCAAAATTAAGCTATGTGCCTTCCACAATTTAAAAAGAGAAAGTCCTCTTTTTTTTTCCACAGTATTATTATAGTTCTGGGAATTTCCTGGCTCTTGTGAAAAAGCAGGGTTTTGTTTTTGTTTTTGTTTTTTATTACAACAGCTTTTGTCTATTGCCTCCATGCAGCACATCATTTCCTCTCCCTTCCTCATTGGATTGCCTGCAATAGGAAAGGTTGAATATTTTCTAGTAATAAAAGGTGATTTTTTTAGAATACTTCCCAGTATTTTTATGTCATTGCACACAAAGAAAATAATGCAAATATTAATATAGCATGCTAGAGGAACATGGAACTCTAGAGATTTGGCTGTATATATAGATGACTTGGTGAGTTGTTTTTTTTCTTTTACATTTTCTTACTTTTCTTTGTGTAACACAAAATAGCAAATATATACACAGCATTAAGGAAAATGTTAAATACAGAATGTATCTTAAACTTCCAAGTAATATCTTTTTGAAACTTTTGGGGAGAAACCGGAGCTAGATTCCACAATTAAACTTGTTTATATCTGGTTTTATACTTGAAATATGACACATATTTCCAGATCCAAATGTTTTTAATAATATAGTATCTGTATTTTTGATAATCACTGATAATTATCCTGGCAATCTTTGCCCAAGAAGCTGCTAAAAACGTAAAAGGACATTTTTTTATAATTTGAAATTATATTTCAAAAATTTGCTGGCTCTTCTGTTTCCTTCACTGACAAAATATAATATTGTTTTTTTTTTAGGGTAATAAGAATAGAATTTTAACCCATTTATTTGAACACTTTTATACCAAATATTTCAAAAGAGGATGAAGGTCTAATCTTCAAAAAATCCATGTGCTAAAAAGAGTCTAGTTGCTAAGTTGGTCAGAGGGCACATCAGTCACAGATATGCGGAAGTGCTTGAAATATTCAAAGTCCAAGATTTGGAGCTATCACTCAGAGCTGCCTTCACTGGGACATACTATTCAGCCGTCCAGCACCTTTCCTCTGGCTGGCTGCACTCCGGGCTTCATGCCCAGCCCCAGGCATCCTGGAACATCACCTTCCTAGCAACTCCAGGGGTCTCTTGGCTACAGAAAGCAGCACCACACTCAGCTGGCTGCTGAAGTCCTTCTTGGTTCCACTTAGCACATGCCAAATGCCACCATTGTGCTTGCCTCTTTTGATGATTAGAAGATAAACTGTCAAGGGCAGTTTGGTACATAGGCCAAACTACACTTGGAGGAATCCCTTGTTCAACCTTCTCATACCTGGAGATAAGGCTCTGCCCCGAATCCAGCCCTATCCAGTCATTCTGAGATTAAAGGGATCATCATTTTGTGGCACATCTGTAACTGTTTTTTGATGTGAACGCTGGTGCTATTTCCCCACAAAATAGTCCTTTTTAGAGCCCAGTCTGATATTTTTTTTTATATTCTCTTGATTCATGCCTGCTCCCTGCAAGAATTTTCCTTATGCTTTATTAAATATTCCTATTTTATGTTGTTTATGAAATTATATTCATTTTTAAATCCTCTCTTGGTTATATATTCTGTTTCTTCAGTTTATAAACTACTTTAGGGAATACTGTAGTCTAGAGGATGAAATAGTTCATTGTATTATTTTCGAATGTAAAGAAGAAAAGGTGAAGTCTCATTTCTAGTGGTTGAGAGACACACCTTAATTTTTCCTTATGCCAGTTGGCTCATGACTTGTGACTGGTAAATGTTTTCCAAGAACTGGGGATCAAGGACTACATCAGTCAGAATAATGTACTTTCCCATTCTGCAAACAGGTCAAAGATATGCTTTCACTTTTTCTTGATTTTACTAATATTTTTACCACTATTCTAATGAGTCAGGGACTTATACTTTCCATTGCTCGCTCCTAGGATATCTGTCACATTTAAGACTGGTGATAATTCAGAAATAGAGAAAATTCAAGAGTTAATCTTAGTCTATGGAAGAAGATTCAAAGGAAATAGCAGCAACTGACCTGTGTACTTCAGGAGGGTTATAATATGAGAAATCAAGAAAGCACTAATAAAAAGGCTCAAGTCACCTTCAAAACAAAATGATAACAAGTTTGAAAAACTATTGTGTGCAAATAAATCCTTTTCAGGGAAGGAGCCATATTTAATACATTTCTTTGATCCTCATTAACACCTTGGATGGTGCTACCATATTGTTAGCACCCCCAAATTCTAGTTTACAAGTTCCAAAATGCTTCAGATTTCTTTATCTTTGTTCGCAACGATGAAACTGGATTTAACTTTTGACTACACATAAGCTGGATATCCTTGGAAATTTATAATCTTTCCCAAGATACAGTTTCCTGCTGTATAAAATAAGAAAATGCTACCTCTTAGGAGTTATTGAGAAATAAATAATAAAAGTACTTAGAAGTTTATGACAACACCTGGCATATATTTCTTATTCACTTGATATTAACAATTGTGGGATTACTATGGCCCCCATATTTCGTTAGTTCTTATTCTGAACTCTGTTTTGCAACGAAACTATTTTCCTTTCTGATCCCTACAATGTGACATGTTTGTTCACTGACCATTTCGATGACTTAATAAAAATTTACGGAATATTATGCTATATAGTTGGCTTCAGATAAGCTTTCCACTGACATTATGTAATATCTTTCTATAATTGTCTTATGTACATTAAATCCACTTCAGATCTTACCCAGACATTTTCCCACATTTTTTGGTGCATTATAGTTGTGCATAATGGTGGATTTGTTGTTACATATTGATACATGAGCACAATATAACAATATAATTTGGCCAGTGTCACTTTCCAGCACTTCCCTTCTCTCTCCCAGACATTTTTGTATTTGGGGTTATTCTACCTGGTAGAAGAAAGCTAGTTTGACCCAGAAAGAAACACAAACTTGTTTCAGCTGTTACTTGAATATATTCTGTGAAGAAATTAGTACTTGATTTTAGGGAGTTTGTGGTGGAAATGGAAAAGAAAGGGTGATGGAAAATTGATTAACTGGTGATCTCTGAAGAAGGGAACTGAATGCTTGATTACAAGGTGGAAGAGAAGCTGACATTTCTTATATATATATAAAACTTATACATAAAATTTTTTATTATATTAGAATACTTAGTTATATATAAGCAATTATTATATATATAATTTCTTATCTGTAGCTGGACACAATGCCTTTATTTTGTTTGTTTATTTTCATGTGATGCTTAAGATTAAACCCAGTGCCCCACACATGCAAGGCAAGCGCCCCACTACTGAGCCACAACCCCAGTCCCAGGCTGACATTTCTTACTATACCTTTTTGTACTTTTTGTGCTAGGTGCATATATAATTACTTTAAAAAATAAAAGGTAATGAATCATGAAAACATGGACACTTCTACAAATCGAAAGAATAGAACAGATGGGACTGAAAGAAATGTAACCATACAATTAAAGAGATGTGAGATTAAGCCCTAGAGGATTCAGGACTCAAGATGTGAGTTTTCCAGTGGCCATTTTTCTGTCTTCCATTAACTAGACCCTAGCTCCATTGTCAGTCCACATGTGGTCTGATATTGTTTTCTAGGAAATATGATGGTTTTCTGATTCAAATTGTGTCCCTTTGCATCAGCAATCCACACATATAAAATACCACCAATAGAAATCTATGCTTCCAATTGTCCAGTCATAGAATTTTTTAAGGATTTGACTTATAAAGAAAAAAAAAGGTAGCAAGAGGACTATGTAAATATTCAAAATTTAAAGAGATATTATGGGGATCATTAAAAAACCATTTATAATTTGGTTTTATAATATATGACATGACTTTGTAATAGTTCCAGATTTAGTTTTCAAAGAATACATTATTTAGTCCTAATTTGAAATAGGTATGGAAGAGGGAAAGTTTGTATCCATGAGCACTCATGAATAAAATTGTACAGAAAATTGCTAGAAGTGCTCTATTCAAATCCTACAAAAATCCAAAGGCTTGCATGTAAATCATCCTGTGAAATGTTTAGGAGAAAGTAAAATGGACCTTACGTAGGACATCACACTCAGCAGTTCGCCAGCACAAAACACATAATCTGGATGTAATTAAGGAAGGTTAGAACTCTGTGAAAAAAAAACACAAACTAATTGTGGAAAAGAAAAGCTAATTCCCCTTAAGACTAAACCAATGTTTGTTAGTTTTTTCCTTACTATAAAAGTAATATAGGTATATAGATATTCTAGAAGTTTGGGGGGGAAAACAACAAAAGAGTGAAAGTAAGGATAAGAAGTTGGGGGTTTTTTTGGGTTTTTTTTCTTTGTGTGTGTGTGTGTGTGTGTGTGATTGTGTGTTTCCAGTGCTGGGAATCTAACCCAGGGCTTCATGTATGCTAGGTAGATACTTTACCACCAAGCTACATTCCAGTATGATCAAGTTATTTCTTAATAGTAAATATAGGAAAAAATGCATTCACTTCTGCAGATCTAGGTATTCACTTACTGGCTTATATTAGGTTAATTTGATTATGCAATTAAGAGATAGAATCAGTATGTGTATGGTTTATATTATCCTCATGCCTATCAAATAGTAGGCATTAATACATGTTGGTTGAATGGCCAAAACATAAATGAACATTATTTTGATAATGCCAGTATTTACATAGCATTTTATAGACTGTAAATATCTTCTAGGAATCACTTTTTCTTTCAACAGCTCTGAGATATGGATAGAACAGATGAATTCTCACTTTTTCCTTGACAAAAACCATGATCCAGAAGAGTATCAAATGGCATGCCTAATCAGAGTGGAACTCAAAGATTTCCTGCTCTACTCTCCATTGCTTTTAATGCCTATTTGATGTAACTTGGACTAGTGTTTATTTCATAATTGCTCTAACTCCTTTAGGTTGACTATTACATTATAAATTAGCAATCTTACAATATTGTGGGGAAGGTAAGATAATAAGTATACCAATAGTCATTCTGGAATACAGAAGATTTTAAATGTCAAGTTTTAAAGGAGATGGGATGGAATAACCACTCCCCACCAGCCTTTTGCTACCCCATTTGCTCAGTATTTTCAAAATCAGTACATTGTGACAATATATACAGATTTCCTTAATGAAGAGGTAGCATCTGTTGAAGGATCAATCTAGGGTGGCCCATGAAGGAATGGGTAGGATTTGATAGATGGAGATTCAGGAAAAAAGAAGGCCTAGGTGCAAGAATGGAAGCAGAAAGAACAGAGGTGAAAGGAAGAAAAGTATGTTTAAGGAAAAGGAAGCAGTCTTGTCTGACTCAGAGTCTAACAAAAGTAAAAGGGAGAAGTCCAAGGACAGATTAGGCTGAGATGTGTCAGAAGCTATTGCTATGACTAACTCATTAAGAACAAATGTCTATCCCAGAGTGACACAAGGCTGACCAGAGCACCTGCTTTTTGCCTTTGTCCTCAGACCACTGACTACTATGCCCCCACCTGTTCTTTACTTTTCCCTTGGTGCTGCACTCTCAGGTTGGTTTTACATCCTCTAGATGTGCACTAGGCACAAAGGCCTCCCCTTATTGGACTTTTCTTCTGCCCTTATTCACTTCCTCTCTCAACCACACTTGATTGTTCTGTCAGGGCAACTACCCCTTTACCCTCTTCCTTGACCAATATCCTTCCTTCCACTGATGCTTCTGAAAACAGAAATAACCATAACTTCTATCCATTTTCTATATGACTCTGCCAATCCCACTCACAGAAGGTGACCACAAAGGGCCTTGAATGCTAGACACAGAGTTTGACTTAAATAGCATATTTAATCCTAAAGTAGCACTGCCATAAATTTAGAATGGTATACCATTGAGCTCTGAAATAATTTAATGGTTTAAAATAAAACCTAATATTTATTTGAGAAATTTTTTATTGACTGATGAGATTTTTTAAATTTTTAATTATTTCTTTTAGTTATACATGACAATAGATTTTATTTTAATGTAATTATAAAAGCATGGAATATATCTTGTTTTAATTCAGACCCCATTCCCTCTCCCTACCACCCATTCCCCTCTCTTTATCGATCTTTCTGCCATTTACCTGCAATTATTATTGTTCAATTAATTTTTGTGGATATACACAATGTTGAGATTCACTGTGGTATACTCACATATGTACATAGGAAAGTTTGTCAGATTCATTCTGCTGTCTTTCCTTGTCCCAACTCCCTCCCTTCCCTTCATTCCCCTTTGCCTACTCCACCGAACCTCTGTTCTTCCCCCATCCTTATTGTGAGTTAGCTTCCACATAGCAAACACTCGACCTTTGATTTTGGGGGGATTAGTTTATTTTACTTAGCATGATAGTCTTCATATTCATCCATCCATTACCCAGCAAATATCACAAAATCATTCTTATTTGTGGCTGAATAATAATCACTGGTGCATATATACCACATTTTCTTTATCCATTCATCTGTTGGAGCACACCAAGCTTAGACACATAGCTTAGCTATTGTGAACTGTGCTGCTATAAATATTGATGGGACTACATCACTGTTATGATGAAATTTTTAAAGTCAGTTTTGAGGACTGGAAAAAGTTTTTAAGTAACCCAATTTTTTATCTCAGTTGCAAGAATAAAACTCAATTAAAATAATTTTTATTTTATCCTGCCAAGATCATATCCCCCAAGACAAGGAATAAAACCAAATCTATATGCCCCCCTCCCCCAAAAAAAAGAAAAGAAAAAAGGAGTGTGAGTTGGGGGTGGGGACTTTTGCTCTTTCTGTGACCTGGACATTTTAAGGAGACTCACATATGGATCATCTTTCTCAAAACTGCTTCTTTTTCTTTGTGGCTTTGGCTTGTCTCGAGTCAGGCAACTGGTCCAGTGGAGTGGAGCTGATGAAAACAAGGCTGCACTCCAAGGCACAGGAGTATTTTTAGGTCTTATGGAAGTTTTTTTTTTTTTTTTTTTTCCCCTGAAGGAAAGGATGGCAATGTCATCCACAGCACTATTCCTCAGCAAAAGCTGAGATTAGATATGTACTGGAAGACAGCCAAAGGCCGAGCTTCAAAAAGCCAAAAGCTAAGTCCCAGTCACTCTTCTGAACCATCTTAAAAACTTGGCAACAGGTTTCAAGGATTTTTCTAATTCCTTTTCCCTTTTATAAACCATCAATGAACATAGGCAATCTTGCTTTGTTTTGATTTTTCTGTGGGAGGCTCAAGCCCTATGTTCTTTGAGCAAAAAGAAAATAAATAATCATTGAAACCCCCAAAGACATAGCATATCCTCGAGGGAAAATATTAGTTAATCAATCCTGAAATTTTTTTCAAAGCAGAAATTATGTGAAAAACTAATGGATTGAAAATCAAATGCCTGGATGTGTATGTGTGGGTGCCACGTGTGTCTATGTATGCTACCATATTTTGAATCTGAAATGTTCCCCTCGACATGGTGCTACTGGGATGTGGTGGAACCTTTAAGAGTTAATGTTACTGGGAGATCTTTCAGTCACTGGGGGCTTGCCCTCTAAAGGAACAGTGAGACTTTGCCCCTTCCTCTTTTCTTCCTTCACTCCCCTGTCATGAAGTGAATGTGCTTGACGTGCGGCCTCACCACAGGCCCCCAAATGATAAGGAGAACAGATCATGGGGCTGAAATGTGCAAAACTGAGCCAAAGCAAACCTTTTCTCATAATCAGGTGATTATCTCAAGTATGTGTTACAGTAACGAAAAGCTGAATAATACTTGCAAGTGCTTCACAAAAAGTGCCTTGTGCAGTTAGGAGAAGGACAGGAATGGCAGAGCTACCTGTATTTCTTGAATGACTCAGATTCATTATGGGGTAACTGCATGTTTAGATAGCTCCTCTCCACTAAGGTCTTACTAAAGTAATTGATCTAAGTTGGCACTTAGAAAAATAAATTAAGTTAGGTGAAATAAGAGAATTAGACTTCAGGGAACTGTCTTCAATTGAATACTGTGATGTTGATTGAGTTACTCGGGACCTATAAGCAAAAGTTTGCCATCAAAAAGACTTTGTCCATGGATAAAGATTATAAAACCCAGCCAACTCTCTCTCTCTGATGTCTTATTGATTCTTTTTCTCTGGAGAACCCTAACTAATTTAGTGACAGGATCACAGATACTGCTAGTACTTGAGTTTGTTGCCCACACTGTATTAGAAAGAAAGAAACTCTATGCTAATCTTCCCTGGTAACTTTCTTTTTTCCTACAACGTGTCCAAAGACTGCTCACTTTCTAAAACTCCACAGCTTTCTGGTCTCCACTGAACTACCTCAATGTAACTTCCTTGGAAGCAAGCTCTGGAGTTGTGCTTATTTTGTAATTTTCTGCTTCACCTGCAACCAGCACAGTGATTGGCACATGGTGCTTCAGTGGCCTTCAGCCCTAGACGCACATCAGAATCACCTGCAGGCACTTGAGTTTTGTGTCCTCATCCAGCAGTTCTCCAAGTGTGGTCCCCAGACCACCAGCATCAGCATCACTTGTGAATTTGTTAGAAATGCAAATTATTGTTGGGGATATGGCTCAGTGGTACAGCTCTTGCCTTGCATGCATGAGGCCCTTCTTTAATTCAGTACTGCCAAAAAAAGAAAAGAAAAGAAAAGAAGCTGGGGGTGGGGGGAAGTGCAAATCATCCAGTCCCATCCCCAACCTACTGAATCAGAAACTCCAGGCATAAGACCTAGCAATCTGTGATTTTGATATGCACTAAAGATTGAGAATCACGCCCCTAAGAATTATGATTCACATAACACAGGGTAGAATTCAGAGAACTGAGAATTCATGGTAAACTCCATGAAGTCAAATGTAGGTCCAGTTTAGCTCACCATTGTGTCTCCATCCTGCCTCAGTGCCTGACCCATGGTCTGGATCCCTAAAAATAAGTACAATAAAAAAAAAGAAATGTAACTTTTGAGGCCCACATATTGAGTAATGTGCAACTATATTTTTCAGTGTCTGACGATTTCTAGGAAAGAACTTCAAAGAGTCCTTTGGAAGATAAATACTACCTTCAAAGGCCCCATTTACTCCAAAGCATCAATTATTTAACAAATGATGCACTTGTGGCTCATTGAATGACTGAATCCAGCTAGAGATTTGTCTTTTGAAATAGTTTTGAAAAACAAGACAGAAGTTCAGATTTTAAAAACACAAATATCTTCACCAAATTATACTAAAAAAAAAATTTCCCCTGTAGGGACAGCTTCCCATGTAGAGTACTCCAGGGTTTTCCAAACATTCTTACTACAATGAAGATGGTCTGCACTCTTTCACCCTACAGAATAAAAAAGGAAAATCCTGCATCCCACCTTTAAATCGAGGTAAAATAAACTAAAGCTACAAATGCCTGTAATTTCCAAAAGACCATGATTTATATTCAAATGAGCAGTATACTTTGCTCTTTACATAGTGTGTCACTGATATGTTGATCCTCTTACGTGAAAATCATTTAAGACAAAACAGAGAATACAAAAGGTATTCCTATTTTCAGAAAGCTCACAACCCAGAAGAGAAATGAGAACACATCAATGTTTATAGCAGCACAATTCACAATAGCTAAAATGTGGAACCAACCTAGATGTCCCTCAGTAGATGAATGGATAAAAAAAATGTGGCATATATACACAATGGAATATTACTCAGCAATAAAAAGAGAATAAAATCATGGCATTTGCAGGTAAATGGATGCAGTCAGAGAAGATAATGCTAAGTGAAGTTAACCAATCTCAAAAAAACAAATGCCGAGTGTTTTCCTTGATAATAAGGAGGCTGATTCATAGTGGGGTAGGGAGAGGGAGCATGGGAAGAACAGATGAACTCTAGATAGGGCAGAGGAGTGAGAGGGGAAGGGAGGGGCATGGGGTAATTAATGATGGTGGAATGTGATTATCATTATTATCCAAAGTACAGGTATGAAGACACAAATTGGTGTGAGTATACTATGTATACAACCAGAGATATGAGAAATTGAGCTCTATATACGTAATAAGAATTGTAATGCGTTCCGCTGTTATATATAAATTAAAAAAAAGAGAACAAGCAAGTCAAATAACTAGAATTCCTCCTCACCCTCCTTAGTGCTCTACAGAGCCCTTGTCCAATATATCTTTTATTTGTCTGTATTCTTGTCTGTAAATTTATTGTCTGCCCTTCTTTCTAGGACCAAAGTCTAAGAGATCTGGTTTGCTACCATTTTTGATGAGCAGCGAGGTTATTTCCTAGAGCATGATGGACACAATAAATATTTCTTAGAATGCTGATGAAGAAAACACAAAGTTAAACATGTGAATTACTACTTTTCAAAAATTAGATTCCACACTTAGGTGTTCATTTTCATGTTTTCTGAGGAAGAGTCGCGCTCTGGATTCACATGGATCTTAAAGGTTCTAGTTTTACTGTTGAAATTTATTATCCTGTAGCTCTGACCACATTACTTAACTTTTGACAACCTCTGTCACTTCCTCCACTGTAACAGTGTGACCACTGAAGGACACAATGGAGATAAAACACTTGGCACAGTGCACTAAGTGTGTTAGCTGTTATGAAATCAGAACATTTTAAGCCTCATCATCTCTAATTCATCACTAGCAAAAAATAATCATTGACGATGGAAATAAAGGTCTCCATTTGGCAGTTCAAAAGAAGTCTTGAAGAAATAAGAGCCTGTTGATTGAGGTGCTTTGAAAAGATATCAAAGATGTCTTCAGGCACGTTTGAGAAGATCAGATGTCCTCAGCTAGCCCTCACATCTTGCAGGAAGACGGAAACAGATTAGCACATTTTACATAAAATTTAAGGAATATCAACAAATACTCTGCATTCTCACCTGATGTTTAATATCTCCATGTCTCTTTGTTAAGACAAGCAAATCAACTTCCTGCAATATTGAAAAATGTGTTTTAATAGTTCCCAAAACTGTTGACTTTTAACCTTGAAGCTATAAATATTTTTTATGAAAAAAGTATGCATGTTAAATGTGAACACTTTTAAATATTGTTGTTCTTGTTATTATTTGTAAAAAGCTGTGTTAGCCTCCAGTCAGAATGGCAATTATAAAGAACACATACAACAATAAATGTTGGCGAGGATGTGGGGAGAAATATTCTCACATTGTTGGTGGTACTGCAAATCAGTGCAACCACTATGGAAAGCAGTATGGAGACTTCTCAAAAAATTTAGAATGGATCTACCGTTTATCCTGCTCCTTGGTCTATACACAAAGGACTTAAAAGCAGAATACTACAGTGATGTAGGCACATCAATGTTTATAGCAGCTCAATTCATAATAGCTAAGCTATGGAACCAACATAGGCATCCTTCAACAGATGAATAGATAAGGAAAACGTGGTATACATACACAATGGAATATTACTCAGCCATAAAGAAGAATGAAATATTGGCATTTGCTGGTAAATGGATGGAACTGGAGAATATCAGGCTAAGTGAAATAAGCCAATCCCAAAATATCAAAAGCTGAATATTCTCTCTTATATGTGGATGCTAATCCAAAACAAGGGAGGAAGGGGAGGCAAAGAGTAGAAATCCATTGGATTAGACAAAGGGGAATAAGGCAAGGGAGGGAGGAGGGGAATAGGAAAGACAGTAGAATTAGTCAGACATAACTTTCCTAGCCTTGTATTTGAATACACCAGCAGGGTAACTCCACATTATGCACAACTACAAGAATGGGATTCTAAATAGAATAAGTTATACTCTATGTATGTATAATTTGCCAAAATACATTTCACTGTCATGTATAACTAAAAAGAATAAATTTTTAAAGAGCTATGTTAGCTGACCTAAAATGGTAAACTATGTTTGTCATAAGAAGATAATTTTACCCCGCAACCTTTTGATAATTAACTCACTGTGACATGCAAATATAAGTCCAATTTGCTCAAGCAATATTAAAGAACTTTTAAAGTCAGGAGAACAGCTAAAGGGATTTCTTCCTTATAGCAATGTTTTGTTTTTGGATTCTGAGAGCAATATGTTTTACAATTAAAATTTAAAGCATCGAAACACTTTAAGACACTGGCAGAATTTGACTTACCGTGACAGCATTGTTGTTTATTCTGTTGAAGTAATTTTTAATTCTTATTATTTAATCATCAGTAAACTACGACAAGAGGAATTTATGTGTAGGTATAAATATATGGGATATAGTCATATAATCACGAAATGATTATTTTTATAACCATGTCTTTCTTTCCATTGCTTTGATGAGATGGTCCTTTCTTTTTATATTTCTGAAGAAGCTGCAAAGTTTTCTCTTGTGTTCTATGAGGAGTCCCTCCTTAAGGCGAGATGGCTGGATAATCCTGAGACCAGGTATGGGAACTCTAGTCAAATCTTGACTCTCTAAGCTTCTATTGTCATGTATGTAAGGTCAGGATAATAATAATACTTGTCATGCTTTACAGATCAAATGCAAAGTTGCATATAGGGGATTTTTGCAAATAAAAACATATTCTCTCTCTCATGTACCTGTCTATCATCTGTCTGTTTTTCTGTGTTACTACTGATTTTTTTATCGGCTTACTTTTATAAATCCCATGGAAAATGGTTATTGAGTGATCTCAGTGACCCAGTCTTACCTATTTACTCGCTAAACCTCAGTAACACTGATTCTAACTTGACAAGTCATCATATATAAAATCACAAGGAACTTTCTTTTCATACTTTATCACTGCCTTTCTTTTCAATTTCTTTCTTTCTTCTTCTTTTTTTTTTTTTTGCTTTGCTTTTTCTTATCAAAATACAAATCAGTAAATACACACTAACCCTGGCGCTTAGTTAGAAGAGTGCCCTTATTCCTGGACAACTATTTCATACTAGGGAACTGGGGCCTTGGATGGCAAAGGAACAGCTCTGGCCTGAAAAAAAGCCCTACTAGCCAAGAAGGATCTGGCATGACCTAGCTCTAAATGTCCTTTCCCTTAGGAGACTCATAGACTTGAGAGAGCCCTTCTCCCATTTCCCAAGACTTCTTTTTCAGCTCTCTTTCCTAGTGCTGTTTATGTGGTAGTGAAGTTTATTAGTTGGACTCTTTATTAAAAAATAATATATAACTCTATACATTGATAAACTTAAGTATGTAAGTCAATGGAGATATAAAGAGAATGTTCTCCTTCCTTTCTCCTTCATTCCACTGTTAGCAGTTAGAGCCTAGCCCTTCAGATCTAATTGTATGCAGTTTTAATAGGCACATACAAAAAATTTTTATACACATATTTTATTAGCTCATTTTAGTTATACATAATATTAGGGTTCATTTTAACATAATTATACAAGGATGAAATATAATTTGCTCTAATTCTATCTGCATAATAAAAAATTATTCTGTACATTTTTTTCTATGTTTAAAAATATTTCCATGTCACAGCATATATTGATGTACCTGTTCAATACTATGAATATTATTTAACCTCTGATGGTCATACCTTTCTCTCTCTCCTCTTCTCTCTCTCTCTCCCTCCCCACCCCTCCCCCAGTTGTTTTTGTTGGCACTAGGGATTGAAACCAGGGGTGCACTGAGCTACATAACCAGTACTTTTTATTTTTGAGACAGGGTCTTGTGGAGTTGCTGAGGATCTTGCTAAGTTGTTGAGGTTGGACTTGAACTTGTGATTCTCCTGCCTCTGCCTCCTGAGTTGCTAGAATTATGGGCATGCTCCATGACACTATTCTCTTTACTATTACAAACAATGCTTCTGCAAACATTCTTGTATATACCCATGTACACACACACTCCTGAAAAGTACTTTTGCAATCTTGTTTTATATGATTTTTAATGCAATTGAAATTTATTTTTATAAATATGATAATCAAATCAAACTTTTAAAAGACAGATAAATTAGTTCCCAGTTATTTATTAAATGTGGTTATGGCTTGATATCTAAGGGGGTTTGGATTCGGGACCCCCACTGGATATCAAAATTGGTGGATTATCAAGTTTCTTATATAAAATGTTGTAGAGTTTGAATATAACCTTTGAACATCTCACTCTATACCTTAAATCATCTCCAGATTACTTATAATACCTAATACAACACAAATGCTATATAAATAGTTGTTCTGTATTGTATCAGGAATAATGTTGAAAAAATGTCTCTATATGTTTGTTACAGATACAATTCATTAACAAATATTTTCCATTTGTGATTAGTTGAATCCACAGATGCAGAACCCAAGGATATGGAGGGCTGATATAGTCCATCTTTTCCTATTTGATCTAAAATATTAACTTTATCACATTAACTTGCATGTATACATGCTTCCAGTTCTTCCAATGATTTTTTTGTCTGTCTACAGAATTGTTTGTACTAAAGCCATGCTCCAGTTAGTAGAGTCTTAAAGAATGTTTTTAATCTGGTAGAACAGGTCTCTGAACACAGAATTTTTTTAATTCCCTTGTTGAAGTGGTTTTTTGGTTGTTGTTCTTGTTATTACACATTTTTTTTTCTTCTGACTAAATGTTAGTATTACCTTGTTAAGTTCCATTAAAAAAAAATGTGCTGGAAACTTTAAACAATTATCATGTAGTAAAATTGACCTTTTTTTGGGGGGGAGGGAATGCATAATTCTATGAGTTTGAGCACATGTGTAGATCTGTGTAAGTACCACCACAAATCAGGACACAGAACAGTCTCATCATCCCTCATCAAACAAGCAAAGAAAAAACACTCTCTTGTGCTACCACCTCTTTATTGTCACACCTTTCTCAACCCTAACCTGTCTATTCTCTGTCACTATAGTTTTGTCTTCTTGAGAGTGATATATAAAAATGGATTCATACCATAAATACTGTTTTGAGACTTTTTTCACTCAGTATAATGCCCTTGAGATTTTATTCCAGTTTTTGATTATATCAGTAATGTGTTCCTTTTTATTGTTGACTAGTATTCCATTGTGTAAACCTACCACAGCTCACCTCTTCCCTGTTAAAGGGCATTTGGATTGTTTGCAGTTTGGGGCTAGAGTTGCCCTAAACATTCACATGCAATTCTTTTGTGTGAACATAAGATTTAATTTTTCTTCAGTAAATACCAAGGAGTGGGAATTGCTGGGTTGAAGGATACATGTAGGATCAGCTTTGTAAGAGCTGCCAAACATTGCCAGAATGGCTATACCATTTTGAATTCCTACCAAAAGCATATGGGAATTTCAGCTCCTCCATCTCCATGGCATTAAACATTTTTGCATGTGCTTATTTCTTGTACTTATATTCTCTATGGTGAAGTTTCTGTTGAAATCATTCACCTATTTATAAAAGGCATTGCTTGTTTTCCTACCATTGGGTTTTGAGGGTTCTATTCTGGACACAAGTCCTTTGTTAGCGTGGATATCTTCATGGGAGCATGATCTAAGCAGTCACATGGGTCCTACTTTTAAAATGACCCCATGCTTCATTTAATTTTCAGCTGTTGCAGTTTCAGAATTCTTAATAATTTTTCAACAAGGGGTCCTGTATTTTCATTTTGTACTGGGCTCCATTAATTGGTAATGAGTCCTTTTTGTTGGCTATATGATTTGCAAATATTTTTTTCTGATCATAGCTTCTTTTTATTCTCTTAACGATGTCTTTCCCACAACAAAGTTTTAAATTTTGGTGAAGTCTAATTTATTAATTTTCTCTTTGATGGATTGTGATTATGAATCCAGGAACTCTTTGAAACATGAAGAGTTTCTCTTCTGTTATCTTGTAAATGTGTTGTAGTAAATTTATTTCACATTAAGATATATGATCCATTTTGAGTTAATTTTTATATAGTTTATGAGATTTAAGTTTTTACATAGGAATTTGATTTGCAATATATTTAACTTATAGATTAATTTAAGAAGAACTGACATCTTTACAATGCAGTATCTTTATATCTGGAAACATTATGATGGTTTTTTCATTTATTTAAATCTTCTTTCATGTCCTATAAAGTTTTATAGTTATATTCATATATATCTCACACTTTTATTACTTTATTTATGGGTATTATGTAGTTTTGTTGCTATTGAATGAGGTTTGTTTTCCATTATAGTTACTAATTCACTCTAGTTGAAAAATTAATGTTGGAAAGGAAGAATTGAAGATGAAGAATTGAAATTGAAAAGAAAGCTGCTGTTTTTGTAAGTCTTGATCTAGTGTCACAACTACATATTGACAGCATCATTAATTGTTTGCTTTGAGCAGTTTCCCAAAGAGACAACTTCTTCTTCACTTCCTGTCATTCCCTTCAGTGAACTAGGGATTGGGAGTGGATTGGGGGTTGGGTTTGTGAGGTCTACTGAAATGACACCTCTGGCCAGCACTGAGGGTCAGGAACTGGATCCAATTGCTGTAAAGTACTTAGTGCTTTTTTTTTTTTGGTACTGGGAATTGAACTCAGGGGTACTCGATTACTGAGCCACATCTCCAGCCCTATTTTATATTCTATTTAGAGACAGGATCTCACTGAGTTGCTGAATGCCTCACTATTGCTGAGGCTGGCTTTGAACTCCCTGTCTCAGCCTCCTGAGCCCCTAGGATTACAGGCTATTGTTCTCAGTTGTGGGTTTTAAGAGCTAATTGCATCAAACAATAAACACGTTTTATCAGTTCATATTTATTTGGCTGCAAGTACCAGACTACTTAGCTGACATTTGCTTTCCAGAATGTTTTATTTTTCTCACATAACAAGAACACTTGGAAGTGAGCCATTGCTGGTGTTGGTTCAGTTTTCAAAAATGCCATCAGGAATCAGGAATCCACTCTTCCTTTAATTCAGACTAATTTTCAGAAAAAAAAACTTTTTATTTTAAATTCACAGGAAAGTTATGAGGACTGGACAAAAAGTGTTTATATACCTTTCATCTAGTTTCCTCTCACTTTGGTACATTTGTCAAAAGTAAAAAATTTGTATTGGTACATTAAATTTTTAATGGGAATTTCATCAGTTTTTCCACTAATGCTTTTGTTCAATTCCAGAATCCAGTTCAGGATAATACATTATCTCTCGTTTTCATGTCCCCTTGGGCATCTGTTGGCTCTGACAGTTTTTCACTCTTTGTTTTTCATGCCTGTGACATTTTTTGAAGAGTACTAGTCAGGTATTTGTAGAAAGTCTCTCATCTGGGGCTGGTCTGATGAG
Organism: Marmota monax; assembly: GCF_021218885.2. Taxonomy (NCBI): domain Eukaryota; kingdom Metazoa; phylum Chordata; class Mammalia; order Rodentia; family Sciuridae; genus Marmota; species Marmota monax. The sequence goes on along the minus strand of NW_026694240.1, from coordinate 147,307 downwards.
ACCTCATAATTAAAATGAGCTTGTGTACTGGGGGAAGAGGGGATACTGTAGAAGTGGAGTGCCCTTCTCGTTGTATTGTCTCGAGGGGTATGTAATTTCAACATGACTTGTCACTATTGATGGTAATGAAAGGCGAGTGACTCACTCCAGACGGAAATTCAACCAAGAGATTTTATTGGGGGGATTCCCGAAGGGGAAGAAAAGGAGAGGAAGAGAGCAGCAGCCTGAGCCTGCAAGCTTCAGCTTAAGAAGCGTTGCTTAGGTGACTTGGCGGATGCTGATTGGCAGGGTGACTCAGGAAAGGGCGAGTGAACACTTTGTTCTGCGGGGATTGGTCAAGAAAACTTTTGACTTTGGCGCCCTTTGGCTTGGCGCCCATCAGAGAGGAGGGGGAGGGGTAAGGGATTATGTGATATTCTTCTCCAGTGATGGAAACTTAACTTCAGTGGGGAGTAACCTAATGGGGGAAATAAAAACAAAAGGTAAGGCCTCCCACACATCCAACAAGTAACCTTGTGATAGTTAAATGATAATGTTAAACTTGATCACTGAAGCAATATCTGCCAGCTGTTTTTATTATGGAGAATTTGAAATATACACAAAAGTAGAGAGAATGGTCTAGTTTACCCTTATCTGTATGCGGCATCTTATTTCATTTATATTTCCATCTACTTTCCAGCCCTTACTGGGCCATTTGGAAGCAAATTCTAGACATCACATTTAACCAATGACTATTTCTACATGAATCACTAGAAGATAAGGACTCCTAAGAAAATAGCCATATGTTCATTAACACTCATTAAAAATTTGACCACAGCTTCAAAGCTATTCATATTCTTCTGTTCTCCTCCTTGACAGTGTGGTTTTTCATACTTGCTGTTTAACAGTTGCAGGAGAGTGTCTCTGGATTTAACCACCACATCTAAGTTCAAGGTAAGACACAAGGAGGCAAAGTAGCAAGAAATCAGAAGCTTTCCTAGATCCCTCCTCCCCTCACCTGTACCAGCAGATTCTAATATGTTTCACTTGGCAGGACTGTTTCCTATGGCTACCGCAAATATCAGTGGAAGCTGTAAAGCTAACATCTGGCCTTCCAACCTCCTAAATTGAGGATAATGTGGAATAAAGAGATTCGGAAAAGATACTAAGTGAGTCAACATAGAGTCCCTTTCACACTAATCTGGGGGAAGATAAAGACTTCACTTGACATTTCTATCCATTCTTTGAAACTTGTCAGTAGGACTAAGAGAACAGAGTGGGACTGGCAGCAAGAGTAATTGAACTGCAGAGTCATGACTGATCTCATGTTTCTCCTGTCTTTGGTTTAGTGAGGCCTTAAGGTCGGGACCTGGCTAAGCCTATTAGTGCAAGCTGAGTCCCAGCTGTAGAAACATTGGGCTGGAGCCAGACAACCATGTTATTATTTTTTTTTTCAATGACTCAAAAGTGCAGTTGTAAAACAATGTCATTTTATAGCACATAAAACTAGAGCAACCAGACATGGTGGCGCATGCCTGTAATCCTGGCAGCTCAGGAGGCTGAGGCAGAATTTGGAATTCAAAGCCAGTCTCAGCAACTTAGTGTGGCCCTAAGCAACTCACCAAGGCCCTGTCTCTAAATAAAATATAAAAAAGGACTGGGGATGTGGCTCAGTGGTTAAGCGTCCCTGGGTTCAATCCCTGGTACCAAAGGGGGGGGAAAAAAAAAAAAAAACTAGAGCAAACCTAGATTCCCCAATAGGCCAAGTATGTGCTTCAAGCATATAGTAGTAACTCTATAAGAAATATTTAGTTTCAATGACTATATATATATATATATATATATATATATATATAGTTGTTGATTAGCTTTTATTTATTTGTATGCAGTGCTAAGAATTGAACCCAATGCTAGGGTTGAACCCACATGCTAGGCAAGTGCCAATTGAACCCACATGCTAGGCAAGTGCACTACCACTGAGTTACAATGCCAACCCTTTTAACAAGGATTTTGAAAAATAAAAAATTTTAGAAAGAAACTACCAGTTTTCAATGAATCTAATGTTCTGTTATTGAGCATACTTCACAGAAAGAAAAAAATTCTAATTAAACTATTACATTGATCTTAAGTCATATCTTAACTTCAGAAATGTTAAAATGCAGGGAAAATGTGTCTTAATATTGATGAAATATGGTATTTCAATTGTATTATATAATTAAGTTTTGGATTTTATATCACAATCTTTTTTTAAAATTATTTTTATTGGATTATAATCAGATCAATGAAATTCCATCTATGTATACTCCTGAGTAACCACCACCCAGATTAAGATATAAAGTATTTCCCCATCTCAGAGAGTTTCCTTGTGTCCCTTCCCATTCAACTCCTGCCCACAAAGCTGATTGCTTTCTGAATTTTTCATCATAAATTAGCTTTGTTTGTTCTGGACTTTATGTGAATACAATTCATTCAGTCTGACCTCTTTTATGTCTAGCTTCTTTAATTCAATATAATGTTTTTAAATTTAATCATGTTGTGGCATAAGTCAGTACTTTAATCTTTTTTTTTTTTTTTTTGTATCAGAGATTGAACCCAGGGGTGCTTAACCACTGAGCCACATCTCCAGGCCTATTTTTACTTTTTATTTTGACACAGGGTCTTACTAAGTTGCTTATCATGTGGCTAAATTGCTGTAGCTGGCTTGGAACCTATGATCCTCCTGCCACAGCCTCCTGAGACACTGGGATTACAGACATGTGCCACCACACCTGGCTTCATTTAAGCTTTTATAGTAATTTTTAAAAATGATTTTGAGAAAAACAAAAATCCTGTCACAGTTGGACAACTTTGGACAAATTTGGACAACATTTGGACTCTTACTTGGGGGAGGAAAGACTGATTTCAAGTTTTCCTATTTATCTTATGTTAATCAAACTACAATTGTAGTTACTTAGACAGTGCTGAGGGTGAAACCCGGGACCTTATGCATGTGAGACAAGTGCTTTACCACTGAACTTCATCCTCAGCCCCAAGACTACTACTTATAGCTTTTTTCTCACTTGCAGATCTCAGCTATAAGTATACATATCTGCTCTATTAAGATTCCCTACAGAAAAAGAAAAAACTATGTATACATATGTATTTTAGTATTATTTCTATGAAACAATAAATTGTCATAGTAGCAAAATGGGGCATATACAAACACACAAATACACACAGGAGCTGGTGGAGTGATTTGTTTATTTTAAGGACTGGCTCACACTATTATGGGGGCAAGCAAATCCAATAACAGCAGAGCAGCACCAGCAGTCTGGAGACTCAGGGAAGCATTGATGCTGTAGTCTTGGATCCTAAGGCACTTCTTTGGGGAACCTCAATTTTTCTCTTAAGACCTCGAATCATTTGATGAGGCCTGCCCATTATGGAGAGCTTTCTGCTTTCTTGAAGTCTACTGATTTAATGTTCAACTCATCTAAAAAATACTGATAACAGCAATGTTGAGACTAGCATTCGATCAAAGGCTGAGTGCTGTGGTCCATCCAAGTAACATGTAATATTAAATCAATCCACCTAGGAACTCTCAGAAGAGATTTTTTATGTATAAATATGTTGATTCATACCACTGGGGACTCATCCTTCAATATTGTCAAAATTATTGATTTGTTGAGTTTATTTACTTGCAGAATTCGTGGATATTTGCTAAAGAAGCTTTTAACAACTTTTTTACAATAGCCTTAAAAGCCTATTTTTTAAATAGGCTTTCAAGGCTATTGTATTTGAATAATCCTCATGTCTTCTTTTGGAGCCTGCCACTCAAAAAATGGGTTTTCCTATAAAGGAAATTTCACAGTAATTTTCCTCTTGTTTATCTTTGGCAATCAAAATAAATGAAATCAAGGTCTAGGGAGGCATTGACTCACTTCACTTCCCTTTGAAATCTTGGCTTTATATTTAGATGAGAAACAATAGAGGAATCTAAAGCTTCATATCAATTTATGGGCATATTCTTTGACAGGAAAAAAAATCAACAAATAATATGACGATAAAGATTTAATATAAAATAGACCAATAGCAAGAAAAATGGCATTCTGAGTTTTGATCTCAAGCAATAAGCCCTTTCTCTGTGTTCTAGGAATGAGAATGACATATTTCAAATCCAAGTTAATTCTTTCCTTTTGTCTAAATTGTTCATGATCAAATGGTCCTTTAATATGTCAAGAAAATAGTCCTTTCCTTCCCTGATCTTCTATTTTTCAAAACAGTGGGACAATTTATTCTTACTAGTGATTAATCTGATAATATAAACTCTTACATGTACAGACCCCAAATTTAGAGCTTCTTATAAAGATCAGATATTCAAAGGGGATGTAATTCATCAATGATCCCATTTGGAAAAGGATATTTAAAAGCTTAAGCAGCTCTAATTAGGTAAGTAGAATGATCATGGGCGAAATGATCATTAGATTAGAATAAAGAGTTTCTATAAGAGTAGAACAATTTAAGAGGAGCTAAGGACAGATTAATGCATGAGAATTGAGTGGCTTGTGCTAATGGTCAAAAGAACTTCAAAGTACACATTTCAAATCAGTCAATGCTGAATGATGGAGAAGGTGTGGGAGAAAAGGGAGTTGGGGCCTCTTTCACAAACACTAAAGCATTTTTCCTTTAATAGAGAATGATCTAAAGTGTTGCCCAGGTAAATGGGAACCTGTTGAATTCAATTAGATCTTAAGCGCCCAAGAGAACTCTTTGGTCTTGGCTTAGTATGCCACAGACACCACTGAAGTCTACAAAGAAAGAGAAATGTGAAGAATGCAGAAAGCTGGAGAAATGCATATGGAGATCTAGTAGATTGAAATGGAAGAGAACAAGTTGGAGATTAGAGACAACAAGTGAGACTCCTGATTCTCTGTGAGAGCAGGGCTGAGGAGATGAAAAGAACCTTAAATAGTCTGAAAGAGTAGGGGACTCAGGAAGAGAAGCATGATAGACTAGATGCCATCTTTGAGTTCACGTAGTCCAACCTGTTACCTGATACAATCCTCCTAAATTTAACAAGCACATTTTGAAGTGATTCCTTATACTGATAGATCTGAATGTCCACCGGTTCTCTATTCATCCTTTTTGAAAAGCAGCATTCTCTGAACTATCAGATTTATTAGATTGCCTCTCTTTGTGTTTGCCCTTTCCAGAATGTTCCTCCAGCATCATCTTTCTGCCTACTTCGCCATGGGCAGCCATCCCCATCTAAAACTTGGAGCTATGAACCCCAGTCATGCCAACAGCCCTTCTCTGGTGGTGCTCTGGAGAAGATGGGATAAAAACAGCTCCTCCTTCATCAATCCTTGGCCACCCATTTTCCCCAACCTTCTCAAAACCAGCATACTGACCATGATCTCTGCAAACGTCTTGATTGAACAGTTAGAAAATAAAATTAAAATGTTATCAAATGAAAAGCTAATAATAGCTAACCTTCTTTGAGTACTTATCATATGCTTGCCAGGGTACTAAGACACTCAGATACATCAGTACAAGGAAACATTTCAAGCAATCCACAAATGTAAAGGGAGAAACAATGGAAAGAAGATGTTTGTTTGTTTGTTTAAATACAGTATATGTATTTAAGACAGTGGGGAGGGGTCTGAGATTAATTGGGGTCTAAAAATCCAGTTGAGACATCCTGGGGAGAAGGAGAAGGGAAGAGATTTAGACAGACAGTGGGTGTGTGGCTCTGCAAGTAGGCTGTGGCAGCTGGCTCTAACATCTCAAATTTGAACTGCCTGAAGGATGGATGGGCACAGGTGTTTACCTCAAGGCAGAGTCTCTTGGGGATTGCTGTAGTCACAGAGCGAGTTTCTGCAAGGTCTAACCACATTTCTACCTCACAAACTACTTGAAAGCTAAACCCATCTCTTATGATTACTAAAAGGATTTTGTCATTGTCTGGGCTCAGATATGTACCCACAAATAAAAATGCACATCCAGGGTACAAAACTGGGTCCCTGAACTTCCCTTTCTTGGTTTCAAGCAGCAAGCATTATAGTTTAACCAGATAGACTATTTATCCAGAGATGCCCATATCTTCTGTATCTTTTTAATGAGTATAGGATATTTATTTTTTTTTAAAAAAAAAGCTCTTTAATGAAATATGATATAAATACAAAAAAAGGCAACATCACAAGAATAATAACTTGAATTTTCACCAGCTGAATACACCCAGGTAATCAGCATCGAGGTTAAAAACTAGAACATCACTGGTGGCACCACTGCCTTCTATATGTTTAGGCTTAATCCAGTTTCTGGATGATACCATCAATGAAATGCAGTCATCCTTTGAAATAATATGATGGTAATTTTAGAGTAAGCTCTTAACTTGGCTATGCGTTTCACTAGTGGCAGTCTCTGATTTCAGAAACGCTTTGCTCCTAAAAACCACATCTTTAAGCAAAAATTTGAATTGCCCATCATGATAATTTTCATCTTTGATATATCAGCAGAATCTGTTAAATGAACTGGTAAATTGGTGAGAGGTAGAGGATGTGGATGTTTATTAAGCAGCAATGGGTGAGCAGAGAAGCAGAATATTAGGTAGCAAAAAAGTGGGATCTGAATCTTAGTAATATAATTCAGGAAACTAAGTGCATACTCAGAATGATGTTTATGTGTAAATAAATTTTCAAAATGTTTTACTTTGTAAAGATGATTATTATGGAAGAAACTAGTCTTCTTTTTGCCTTATTTTATGCTAGCAATATTGTCAGTGCTTCTATATTTTTATAGTACATTGATAATATTTGTTGTATTATTCTAAATTTTTCCTTCTATTTATATATCTATGCAGATTCAATATCTATATCTATCTGTATATAATTCATTATATATGTGTGTGTGTGTGTGTGTATATATATATATATATATATATATATATATGCTTATGTAAATGGACTTTGAGTTGAGAATGGGACATGTGAGTATGGAGCTGGTACAAGTTTTTTAAAACACCGGTGTAGCTGTGGTTTTATAGTCCCCCACACCTGGAGTAAGGAAAAAAAAAGCAGTTGAAGATTGGAATAGGAGGGTACAGAGTAGGGAAGGGGATGTTGTAGAGAAAGGATTGAAGACTGAAAGGTCATGGGAGTTGGTTCTGCTGAAGTCGTCTGTCAAACCAGGGGGCCAGACGGCAAGGCTGAAGTAGAGGGGCATGTCTCCTGTGTCCTGGTTCTTCTGCCTGTACCTAACCTCTGCTAGACTGAAGACTAGTAGAGTACTTACCATTGGCTTGCCTACTTCTAAGGCAGGGGTGACTAAGCATTTTCCTGTTCCCTTTCCTCCAACCATACATTGATCCTTGGGCTGGGCCATGTGTATTTATAAGTGTATAACCTCAACTCAATACATATGGATTTGTCAGATATATAGCAAATATTGACATTTGTTTGTCTGAATATCATCAGTAGCCAAAGATCTGGTGAATGTCAACTTCTAAAAAAATTTGTTAGTCATCTGTTATCATTTAGATGTGAGGCATTCCCTAAAAGCTCTTGTGTGAGACAATGCAAGAAGGTTTAGAGATGAAATGATTGGGTTATGAGAGCTTTAAATAGATCAATGAATTAATCCCCAGATAGGGATTATCTGAGTAATCACTGTAGGCAGGGTGGGTTGTGGCTTGAGGAGATGGATCTCTGTGGGTATGCTTTTGGGGTTTATATTTTGTTGTAGAGAAAGGAGCTCTCTCACTACTTCCTGGTGCCATGGCCCCGAGCTGCTTTCCTCTGCCACACATTTCTGCCATGGTGCTCTGCCTCACTTTAAGCCCCAGGAATGGAGTTGATTGTCTATAGACTAAGACCTCTGAAACTGTGAGCCCCCAAATAAACTTTTCCTCCTCTAATTGTTCTTGTCAGGTCTCTTGGTCACAGTAGTGAAAAAGCTGACTAAACAACATTTAACATAAAATCTACCCTTCAAATATACAATATGGTATAATTAACTCTTAGCATGATGTTATAGAGTAGATCTCTGGAACTTACTCATTTTGCATAACTGGAACTTTCTACCCATTTAATAGCAACTCCTCATTTCTCCATCCCTTCATCCCCTAGTGAAGCCAGATTTAAAGTTAGGTAGTCAGTGTAGTTAGATAAATCGGGTCTAATGCCGAGTGAAATCTAAAATGGAGGCCATGCTGGCAATGGACAACACAGGACAAATCATGGAATGTTAATGAAGTCCCAGAAAAGGCCCTAGGCCAAAGTCCACCTCAAAGAAATGTTAATGAACAGCCCCCAGCAAAAAGGTGCTGACTCAGAAGTCCTTCCTGACCAGATTACTTCTTTGGCCCACCTGTGTCCCACCCCTCGGGCCTTCCCACCTACATTCCATCACTGAAAGAACTATAAAAAGGGGAGACAACATCCCTTCCAAGGATTCCACCTCTTGGGTCCCCTTCTTCCTCCGGGAGAAGTCTTTTCTGCTGTCCTTTAATAAACTTCTAATTTCTACTCTGACCTTGCCTCCGCGTGCTTCTTTGGTGTTATTCTTCAACATTGGGGAAGCAAGAACTCGTCACCGGTCAACAGCGGTAACACTAGCATCCACAATTCTACTCCCTAATTCTATAAATCTAATTTGGATTCTATATAGAAGTGAGATCATGCAGTATTTGTCCCTTTGTGGCTGGTTTATTTTATTTAGTATAATGTTCTCAAGGTTCATTCATATTGTCACATATGATAGAATTATCTTCTTTTTTAAGGCTGAATAATATTCCACTGTATGTGCATACCACATTTTCTTTTTCTTTTTTAAATACTTTTTTTTTAGTTGTAGATGAACACAGTACCTTTATTTTATTTATTTTTTATGCTAAGGATTGAACCCAGTGCCTTACACATGACATACAAGCACTGTACCACTGGGCCATGACCCCAGCCCCCACATTTTCTTTATCCATTAATTTGCAAAGATTGTTTGTGAATAAACACAGAAATATAAATATCTCTTTATAGTCTTGATTTCAATTATTTTGGATAAATACTCAGAAATGGGGTTGCTATATGTGATGGTAGTTCTGTTTTTAATTTTTCTGAGGAAACTCCATACTGTTTTCCAGGTGGCTGCACCATTTGTAAATAAGTAATTATCTCATTGTGATATGGGTCATCATGGACACAATTTTCATTTCCTAAGAAATACCTCTTCCAATAGCAGTAATAGCCTAAGCTTTTAACTTTTGATAGGAAAATAACCTGAATATAAGAAAGAAATTTGAATACTAGCAGGATCTTGCTTTTTTATTCTTAAAAAATGATTTTTTGTATTAACACTGGTTTAAAATCTAGCATTTTTCCCCCTTCCAAATGTGATTTAATTTTAAATTTATTACTTTTTCTTGCAGTGCTAGGGATTGAACCCAGGGCCTTTACATGCTAGGGAAGAACCCTACCACTGAGCTATATCCCAGCCCCAGATTAGTTAGTTATCTTTTGCCTTGATGTAAATTTTCATTCAGGGCAATTGAAATGTAATTGATGGTCTTTGCCACTTTGCCACTTTGTCAGAAAGGACAACTGGAAATTCAGCATTTCAAGGGGAAAATATCTGAGCAATCCCACAGCAATAGTGGGATTGTTCCAGCAGTCTGTAAAAGAGAAACACAAAGATGTGAAAGCTCCAAATTGTAGGTTATTGACGTGGGAAGGTCAAGAAACATTACAAACGTGCTTCTGTCAGTGGAAAAGTGTGAGGGTGTCTGGTGATTGGAGACCAAGTAAATTATGGAGGGAGGAGTTAAGGCAGCAGGCTAGAGAAATTAGAGGGTGGAGACCAGTGGGCAGAGAAGACAGAGCAGATTTTTGGAAGGAGGACACTGGTGGTAGTCCTGCAAGACCTGAAGAGTGGAGAGGAAAACAGGAAGGAAGTGGAGAGAGTAAAAGCAGATGGGAGATGGTGCCTGGAATATGAGAGAAGAGACCTTAGGACACTGTATAGGGATGGGAGGAGAGCTGAGACCAAGGACAGCATGGCAGATATAGAAGGGGGACAGGAACAGTGAAATTAATTTAAATAAATCTGTGAGCATTCTACCTGCCTCTAGAACTTTGGCCATCAAATAGCTCCCATGGGAAACTAGCATGTCTAGAAGGGTAATTGGATACAGAGCTTCATCTGTCAGTTTACTGAGCCTCGGAAAAGGCAAGAGCTTGATTTCCTGACTTGTGAATAAACAATTATTCAGCTAAGCAAAACTAAGGTATTTTGTCTTATCCACTTAAGTCTAAGTCAGAGAACTGAAGGAATGGCCCTGCATCAAACCAAAGTGAGTCCATTTGTTTGATTAGCTTACAGATATTTTCATTTGTCAAGCATCCCAAAAATAATACCTGAGAATATTAGTATTGTATATTTGATATCAACTAATAATAATTAGACAATTTATTTTATATTTACTTAATAGAAATAAACATGTCGTGTGCAGAAATTTCTTCTTTATTAATTAGTTCATCAAAATATAAGGGTCTTAGGGCTGGGATTGTGGCACAGTGGTAGAGTGCTTGCCTAGCATGTGTGAGGTACTGGGTTGGATCCTCAGCACCACATAAAAATAAATAAATGAAATAAAGGTCCATCAACAACTAAAAAAAAAGAAAATTAGCAAAAATATAAGGGACTTAGCCAAGGACTTAAGATATCCCTACTGAAATGTTGCCTTTGCAATGTTACCTTCATGAAAGAATGAAATAGGTTCATATGAAGGAGAAATACTTAATTTTAAGAAATGAAAGATATCTGCTTTAATGAAAGAAAAATGTCCTTATTTCTCTTGGGGGCTTTACTGTGTCTCTTCTCTTTACTGAGACATGTCCTGAGCAGAGTGCTAAGTAGAGTGTTACCCTTGGGAGGCTCAAAATCAGCCTGGTGAAAGATGACTGATGTTGAAAGACAAACCACCCTCATATGGAACTTGTAAATTTGAGCTGGGGACACATTTGTCACATAGCGACCTTGAAGTAAACAGAGTAGCTCCCCCCACCACCAGAACTAGGATTTTCATTTGCCAGTGGGGTTGGATTAGAAGATCTTCCTGGTCTAGTGTGTCTCTAGCCCTCTGTGGCCCATGCCCCTGCCTCTGCCTTTTAAAAGTGCCTTGGCAAGGGATTCTCAGATAGGTCACATCTTTTAAGAGGGCAACTAGGGAGTATCTAAAATGCCCCAAATCACTTAAAATGCACAAACCATTTGGGCAAGCAGTTCTACTTCTAGAAATTTAACTTGCACACTTAGTTGCACAGGTGCACCATCATGCACACACAAGATTCAGGGTATCAGTGTTTGTAATAGGGAAAAAACACTATCTACTCATCATTATGAAAATTGATTCAAAGAAATACTAATCAATATTTTAAAATACGAGATCTACATGTGTTCTTATCTGCATAAGGGCAAATATTTTTCTTTCTCCCACTTTCTGCATTTAAAAAAGTACATAGGCACATATAGGTGCTAATAACTTTTTTAAGTGAATAAAGGAATAACAAACGAGTGTCTCTCAAATGAGTTTGAAGATACCTATTATAAATTTCCCAAAAGATACCCTGTATTTCCCAAGGCCTTTTCATAATTGGATCTTTGGTCTTTTCCATCTGCAAAAGGTATGAATATTTAATACTCCCCTGACCTTGAAGAGTAGATGGTTTCGGTTAGTGGCAATAAGGCCTAATCCCAAATCCTGCTATCACCCCCTGGGGACACAGAGGTGGAGGCTGGGAAAGGGCCATTGAAAAGGCACCTGCAAACAGATTCACAGTTAAAGCATTCCACAAAAACTATGCTCAAGGCTACAGGCAGCTTTGACTAGGCTTGAAAAGTGAATATGTGGGAAATTACCAGCTGTTTCATTTAAAAACATTTTACTTGATTTCTTGTTAGTTTTAACATAAACTCTTTAGCTCAGCAAAGTTCACTCCTTGAAGAAGATGAAATCATTCCAAAGAATATATGTTTGCAGTGATCATGATGGAATTTTACTTTTTCATATCAGGGAGTGTGAAAATACTTGGTGAAAAGAGTAATTTAAAAATGTTCTTTCCCAAAATTAATAAAGTAAGAGATTTCAAAGTCCTCACATTAACTAATTGTTACCTGTATTTTGATAGATTGGAAGACACAATTTCATTTCACTTTGCTAGTTTATTTCTTTGCCTTTATGTATATTTTTATTTTCCATTCTGTACATTTAAATAAAGCACCTGGAGGAAGGTGTTATCCTCTTATAGAATTTTGAAATTTATAGCCTCACACAAGTCCTTTATAGAGGAACATATAATGCCTAATAAATATATCCACACCTGTTGGTTAAAGATACACATGCAGAAAATAAAACTGTTGCTCACTTTCCTTTGCATGTTCCTGAGAGCATTTAAGGATTTGTTTCAAAAGAACTGCTGAAAATATGGAAACTTGACATCATCATAAAACTTGCTGAGATGCTGGGTGCTGTATTTCCAAGAACACTCCCTCAGCACCCTAGATAAGCTAAGTCTTGGCAGTTCCTCTTACCAGTGAAATACGTATAACTCTACTATGCTCCAACTTACAAACTTATGAGAGTATACTTCTGACTGATAGATATAAGGCTGTGGGATCATGGTATTGATGGCCCTACAGACTTCTAATTTGGGGGAACAGGTTTGAAAGAGATTAGCCATGTCATTGCTTATCTTCAGTTGATTCTGCTTCCATCTCTCCTGTTTTGTTTGTGTAAGAGTGAAAGGAATAGGATTTGTTCAAGAAGAAAAGAGACAGAGCCCCCACAGAGTGAGAGGGGACTGGATAGGGGTTGCCCTCTCTGTGTTCTTAACAGACTAAAGGGAGAATGTTTAGAAATGTATTGGAGATTTGGACTTCCTCATGTGAATGAAGCTCAAATCTCCTTGTGTCATTTAGATTGTTCTGTAGCAATTAGTTTTTGTTGGTGGTGGTGATTTTTTTTTTTTTTTTTGCTTTCTAAGGCTTTCATATCTCATATATTTTATTTTTATTCTTTCAAAGTTTTAGATTTACAGAGAAACTAGTAATACAGCAAGTTCCCATATACCCTGCACCTGGTTTCCCTAATTACTAACATCTTAAATTAATATAGTTTATTTATTACAATGAAAAAACTATTTTGGCCCACTATTATTAATAAAAAGTTCACAGTTTATTTATATTTCCTTAGTTTTGGCCTAATACATTTTCTGGTTCAGCCATCTAGGATATGATGTTATATTTGTTGTCATGTGACCTTAGGTTTCTCTTGCTTTTGATGACCTCATTTTGATGACCGCAATTGTTTTTGTATTTTACAAGATAACTCCTCTATTTTCTGATATTTTTCTCATGCCTAATGTTACAGGTTTTGGGTACAAAGATCTCAGAGGTGAAGTGCCATTGTCATTACATCACATGCCATCCTCATGACTTATGATGGGTTCATGATGACTGGGATCCCCTGGTTGAGGTGGGATTTGTCAGGTTGTCCAACAATGCTACTCTTCTTTCACCCTTTCCATATTGAATTTTTAGAAGGAGGTCACATGGTCAACCCATCTTAAAAGAGTGAAAATTTATACTCTCATTCCTCGAGGGCAGAGTACCTACATGTCATTTGGAATTCTTATACATGGGAAATTGGCCTCTTCTCCACTGTTTATTCATTTATTCACTTATTTATTTGTATTAGTACAAAGTCATGGATATTTATTTTATTCTTTGGGTTGCAATCCAATACTACCTTGCTTATTTTGTTACTCAAAATAAGCATTTGAGCTTTTTTGCTCAAAATTTTCCAATACCAGGAGCTCTTCCAATTGGCTACCGTGCCCCTTTTACAACAGTCTCCCATTGTTGTATATTAGGGTTGTTTATTTTTTTGTTTTATTCCTTTACTTTCTGGCATTTCAAGGTGTTCCAGGCTCATCTCATATAGTTATTTTCTCAATCCTTAATTCAGCTACTCTCTAAGGAACCCTGGTTCTCTTTATTGAATAATGGTTTTAGAAACCAATGTCTGGGCACTAGATGTGCTCATTGCTACTGGGTTGCCACAGAGGAAGTAAATGTATGTGTGTAGGCTAATGTGATTTTTTTTTAAGTTGCATACATTAAGGTTCACTTTTTGTGCTATATGCTCTGTGTGTTTTGAAAAATAAATAATCTCATTTATTTACCATTAGAGTATCATACAAAAGTAGTCTTACTGGATTAAAAATACCCCTTATTTCACTTGTTCACCCTATCCTCTCTTAAAAGCCCCTGGAAACCACTGACTATTTTCACTATCTCTATAATTTTCCCTTTTCAGAATGTCATATAATTGGAATCATTCAGTATGTAGCCTTTTCCAACTTTTTCTCACAATATGCATTTAATTTTCATGTCTTTTCATATTATTTATTTTTATTGCTCAATAATATTCCATCATATGGATGTACCATTTTGTTTACCCATTCAATTATTGAGAGACATCTTGACTGCTTCTGCTTTTGGTGATTTCATAAAACTAAACATCCATGTATAGGTTTCTGTGTAGACATAAGTCTTCACTCCTTTTTGATGTGAAACTTACATTACGTGAATGTTTTTAATGATGGGGATGGAGTGATGATGGGAAGGAGAAATCATTTTCCAGTGGTTTACAGACTTTTAGCTTTTACCAAACTTCTTCAAATGACCATATTATTTACATTTATTCTATTCTTCTACACTCCCCTTAGTTTTAACACCAAGCAGCTATAGTAAAGCAGTCAGCTTATGGCCAGGAATAGGTAGTTTTCAATAATATCTATTTGAGTATGAGTACCTCAAGCATGACTAACAAAGAAATCCACAAAGTGGTCTTTTTCTAGCTACCTGAGAAAAATCTACCTGCTGCAAGGAACATCAAATGAGAAATTCTTCAGTGGAATTTCAACCTATTTATTCTGGATTTCCTGTTTAAATGATGGAGGTCTACGTCCTGTATACATTTTTATCCCACCTTTGTTGGTCTTTTCCTTGTCCCCAGTTCCATGGATAGTGCTTTTATCATGCCAACCTTGGATTTCCCTCTAATAACAGACTTCTGGTATGATTGAGGCAGGAGAATAGAAATCTTTAACATTAGTTGAATTGTGGTGTTTGCCTAATGCTGTCTATTGGAGAGGTGAGACCTAGGGCCACCAGGTCTATCTGAGGGCATTTTCTATGCTCAGAGGAAAGAACCAATTGCAACAAAATGCTAAGAATTCAAGAAGAGAGAATCATCATATAGGAATCCAAGGATAAGCACTGGGGAGTATCAGTTGCTTTTATAAACTCATTACCTCTTTCTTTTCTAATAGTCTTGCTGTTTGTTATAGGAAGTGATCGTTATGGTGGTGGAGAAGCATATAATGGAGATTAGCTTGTGTACTATTGAACTAGTTTTTTAGCTATAAGAGCCTCTGTCAAAGTTACTTCCTTCAATGTGTACCTGAAGCACTTGTTGCTAGTCTCAGGATGTCAGCAGGTGTCATATTGTAAGAAAAGCCCCCCAGATTCTCTGTACCAGACTTGTTTATATAATCCCTGGCTGCCTGAGACCCCATAAGAAGCTACATCTATTACTGAAAGGCTAAAATTCTTGCAATTCTACCTTGAAAGCCCCCATTCCAAATCTCTATCAGAGTGTGATTTGTATTCTATAACTATAAGCATATAGTTTGCTAAATCACTTTATTTTTAAATACACACACAGTATTCAAAATTACTTTTGTAAAGACATGCAATGAGGTATGTGTTTGGCACATATCATCATCCTTGTTCTATAGGAATTTGAAACTGGATTTGTTTATAGATTAAATAAGATATTAATCTAAAAGCATAATATCAGTCTACAACTTTCTAATGATATCACCTTTGACTTTGAAATAATTCTTTGATTCATTTTGAAATAGAGCCAATTGCCCAGGCTGGCCTAGAACTTGCAATGCTTCTGCCTCAGGCTCCCAAGTGACAGGAATTATAGGAGTGTGCCATAATGCCCAGCCAGAGCTGTGGTCCTTTAGAATGAATAGGAACCTCCTATATTTCACATCAAGGCCTACAGGGGATGCCTGACTTTCCACAGTGACCCAGCAGCAGGATTGATTCCTGCTTCTACCAGGGCCTGATCCAGTGAGCTTTTCCTTATTTGGCAATAAATTGTTATTTTTGTTTTAAAAAGCAAAAGCTTTTATTTAAGTCCTTTAGTTTCTGATAAAGAAGCCATCAAAAACTAAAGGACATTTAAAAATAATGTCATATAACAGCCAGAAAAGCGTTGTATGTGTAAAAAGCAAAATTTTAATATTCATTTTTAAAACAGACCATCTTTCAAGTCAAAATAGATGTCTAACAATGATCTACAATGATGCCCTATTCCTTTGCAGCTGATAAAAATGTTTCTCTTTTCTATCCTTAAAAAGGGCAAAGACCCCCAAATTTGTCTTTCATTGTATAATGAAGTAAGTGAAGGAATAGAGGTAATTTCTAAATACTAGATATTATGACTCCGTGGCTTTTAAATAGCGACAGATTCTATCAAAGAGCTACTTAGAATTCCCTATGGCCTGGTGGTACTCAAAGGTGGTCCACAGGCCAGCAACATGAACATGACTTGGGAGCTTATTGGAAAGGCAGCATCTTTGACTCTGCCTCAGCCTGCGTTTTTAGAATCTTCATTTAACAAGATTCCCCAGTGATTCCTATCCCCATAACACATTTTTCCTACTCTGATGTCCTAAATCCATATTTAAGGCAGAGAAAATTATTTGAAAAATTTGAGACTCTCATAAGAAAATAATAATAGCAGAGAAGGGTTTTATCTCCTAACATACTACTTCATAGACACATAATTAATGCATCCCTAAAGTGAATAGTCAGTCTCTTTACCCTTATCTCCCCTGACCCCTTACCACCATTCTACTTGATACTTACAGCTATCCTGAGGCAAATACTTGTGTACAAACCAATCTTACCTCTTACCTTTTTCAGGGCTGGAGGGGGGATCAATAGCCTATGAAAGCTGCAGATTACATCAAATGAGCTCATGCTAACTTCATCCAGTGTCTTCATTAATGACAGCTTTGAAGACACAGATATAAAATAGGAAAATATATTGAGTCAGCCATGCAAGCCTGAAAAATGAGATGCTATTTAGTGTAGCAGAACGCAGGAATCTCTAAAATTAATTCCTATGTATGGATTTTTGGTTGTCATTCATATGTCAAACACTGAACTGTAACTCATGAGTCCTAAGGATAATGACCTGTCAACAGAATGACTAGAGGTAACAATACATTTCAATATATTTTAAATATACTCTGAACAAGATGCTAAAGTAAACAAAGTTACTTTGATCTCCCTATTCCAGGCACGTCCTGGGCACCCTTGGCAGGCTAATTTTGTTGTTGTTGTTCTTTTGAGATATACATGACAATAGGATGTGTTTTGATGTATTATACATCCATCAAGTATAACGCCCTCTTCTTGTGGTTATATATGATGTGGTATATAACTATACTGGTCGTGTATTCATATGAGAACATAAGAAAGTTATGTCTGATTCATTCTATTGTCTTTCCTGTTCCCATTGCCCCTTGTTGTCACAGTAAATCTGTGTCTTGTAGGATGTTTAATAATGTCCTGGCCTTCCTTCCTAGTGGCAACCCCCTCCCTAATATATTGCAACCACAAATATCTCCAGACATTGTCAGATGTCCCATGAGGAGGGGAATTGCCCCTGCTTGAGAATCACTGTCCTATGCTACAGTAAATAATCATAAAAAAGAAAATGTCTATTCCTTGGTACCTCTGCTGAGACCATGGTCACGTGTACTAGGCATGGGGCTTCTACACAGAGGCTGAAAATAATCTGGAATGTTGAAGTTTGAAGATAACTTCACTTAGTACATGAATTTGATTTCTGATTCATCAGTGTTCGGGGATGTTTGATTCCGCCTCTGACACGCACTTGTAACTCAGATAGTAATTTCTTACAGAAGATCATAGGAACTGCTGTTGCCTTAAAAACTTGGAGCTCCTAGGAGATAGGATCATTGGGATACATGGAGTGTCCAATCCTCGAGAGCAAAATGGTAACTCTAGTGCTTTACAAGTACAATGACCCTTGATATCATCCTCCCTGATCATATCCCTAGGCTCTAATGGCCCTTGTAGAGAGAGTCAGCAGCAAATTCCTTATTCCCAGCTATGTTTCAGCAAGTCCTCCAGTTAGGGGGTGAACTATAGGAAGAAACAGTGATAGATTAAAACTTGATCATTATCTTAAAATCCTCCCCAGCTCCGAGATTCTACTTTAGGTCCAAATGTCCTCTCATATCACCTTTTGACTTTTGAAATAGTTGTATTTCATTTTGAAACAGGGTCTCTGCTAAACTGCCCAGGCTGGCTTAGAATTTTCAGGCCCCTGGAATTCATTTAAGCACCAATTCAAAGAGTTTCTTCTGCCATCTTCACGCTGGTCCATGCTTCAACCTTTTTCTGAGATATAGGTATGTCTAAACTTTAAAATTTCTTCTTAGAAGTTAGTTGGATCACTTCTTGTTCTTTTGTTCCACCATAGACCCCTTCAATCTTCTGAGTTCATTTGTTTTATTTGCCTGCCATTTCTCCTCTCTACCTGCTATCTGCCTGAGATCTGTTTGGTTTTAATTTGTCAAACTGATCATCCATGACGTGCACACTTTCCCAAGCTACTTAAGTGGAAGAAGATATCATCTCCATCACTACTCCTTCCCTCCCTTTCTGATAGTACAGCCAGCTTTCTGATGGTCTGACTGTGAGCACCAATGTCACTGTTCCCCTTTCCAAAATTCTGTGCCTCTTGGCTGGAGTGTGCTTCTTTCCACAGCTCTTCATGCTCATTGCATTTATTCATATTCATCTTTTCTTAATCATGGCCTTAATCGTATTCATCAAAGTGGGAAAATTATATCTTCTAATGTTTGGTGTTTATATCCTCATTATTTGTGGATTTCATATTTGCAAATTCACCTACTTATCTGTAACCCTCAAATCAAAGCTCACACACTTCTGTTGTTATTCAAAGACATGTTTAGGGCAGAGAAAACGTTGGTTTGGCAAACTCACATGTTCTAAACTGAGGTCAAACAAGGTGACACTGACCTTCTTATTTCAGCTCTCAAATTGTGAACAAGTATCCTTTTTGTGTCTATTTAATGCTACTTTTGGAAGAATTTTTGTGTTTTTTGCTGGTCATTCTTTTCTATTTGAAATGATTCCCATGGGCAGAGTCAAGTGCTGTCTGATGTCCATTAAGTGCCAGAAGCCTGTGCCTTATGGAGAAAATACATGTGTCATTCAGGCATGTTGACCATAAGTTCAATGTTGATGAATCTAGAATGTATATTAAAGAAAGTATCTACAAATAGAAACATGCATAAAACAAGGTTATGTATTGGTCAGTTGGTGAAAATGTTGTGACCAGAGGCTCACAGGAATGAAATCCAGCATTTCCAGTAGGATCAATGGTTCAGTATTCACTAATTCATTGTTTACTTGACTTTATAGAACTTAACTATAGCAAATAATAAGAAATAACTGTATTTATGTAAGAGAGCCCCTTGAAAGATACAAACAAAGCTGGTAACACCAGTTTCTCCAAAGAGCAAAACCAGGTGTCCTGGGAGTAGAAACGGGAAGGGATTCTTTACTACAGTGTCTTTTGTGGTTTTGTGCTGTATAACTGTATCCATCAAAAAATCAAATATAAATTTGAAAACAAATGCAAATAATAAAATGAAAAAAATTAATCACATTTCTCTTCATTCTTAGGACAACGAACCAACTCCTACCCAAAATCCAATCTATCAGAGGACACCTGTATGTCTTTGTTGGTCTGCCCTGCCCTGCCCTGCCCTGCCCAAGCCCTACTCTTGCTTATCTTCAGTGCTGCTTCTCACTATGCCATAAGGAAACATGTCAGGTTCTCCATCTGGTCTACCCATTGCTCCTGCAGAGTACTCAGCACTTCAGATACATTGTTGTTTCTTATTTCCTTTTGCTCTCCAGAACCATCTCTCTCCTGTCTACCTAGCAACATTCTGCTTTTCCTTCAAAATCTTCAAAGGTTTTCCTAAGACACTCAAAGAGATTTTTCTCTTTTGCTTGTTGGATCTCCTTAGAGTTTTCTATCACCTACAGTCTTAATCACCTGAATTTATTAATTGCCTTTAAGTTTCACATCTCTTCTTATCCATTCCATGTTCTTGAAGGCGAGATTGGGATCTTTCTTTGAACTCCTCTAGTGACTTGGTGTAACAGACATGCAATAATGTTGAGTGTTTTATTGATTATCTTTTATCATTTGGTACCAAAATATTTTTCATGCAGTCTTTCTTTCTAGGCAAATTCCTATCCTATTATGTAGAAGTGAAGCAGCCTGGGCAATTAAGTTTTAGCAGTAGTAGGAAGATGTGGTTTAGAGGTATGGGAAAGACTTGAGTAATCTATAAGACAGGTGAAAGTGGAATTGTTCCGTCAGTCAGGGGCTGGAAATAGTGGTATTGATCTAGAAGCTATAATTTAATTTGAAGTCACAAGTGGGGAAGGATCTGGGTATAGATTTGTTGAGTTCCTACCAGACTGGGCACTGTCTATGACACCTAATAAACCTTGATATTTTACACAAGCCTGTTAGGTAGTAATAAATGAAGTCTATTTCATAGATGAACAAATGGAAGCTTAGTCAGTAGCCTAAGCATTATGCAACTGGTAAATTGCAGAATTAGGATAAGAACCCAGATCTGAAGGCCCACAGCATTGTGCTGCCCTGGAATAGAACACAGAATAAACATTTTGAACAAATCTTAACTTTTCCAGGGGGTGTGGTATAAACTCACAGAATTGTGCCTCTGGATAAAACACAAGGAAAGAATGCTTTCAGATGACCCTAGAAAAAGCATTGTGCAACTATGATATGCTGTAAAGGAGAAGGAAATAGAGGTATGGGAAAGACTTGAGTAATCTATAGGACAGGTGAAAGTGGAATTGTTCTTTGTCTCTCTTCATATCACCTAGTATCAGCCAGCAATGGTTCTCAATCCTGGCGGGACATCAGATTCACCATGGGAACTCAAAATGTCCTCATAGGAAGGCATCCAATGTGATTAGTCTGGGAGGACCATGGAGGGGAACAAAACTCTACAGATTCTATTGTTCAACCAGAGTTGAGAGGCACAGGTATAGGACAATTGAAAGGTACATATACCAGGCAGTTTCTTCAGTGGTTTTAAAATCTGGTTCCTGGACCAGATGCAAAGCATCACCTTGGAACATGCTAGAAGGCACATTCACAGATCCCACCTAGACTCCCTAAATCAGAAAGTCTGGGGAGGGAGCTCATTAATCATGTCTTAACCCCCCTGCATGATGCTGCTGTGCAGCAGGGTGACAGAATCACTGTCTCTCTTGGAACAGACATCCAGTACAGAGGAAAGACAAATAGTCAATAAACATATGAAAAGAGTCTGAACCTCACAGCCAATGAGATGCAAATGAAATAACAAAGAAATATACTTTTGATCTTTCATATTGGCAAAAATAACCCCAAAGATTAGTAATATCTAGTGTGACAGGAGGAAACCACTAGAACAACTTTCTAAAGGCAGGTCAGCAGTTGAATTAAAAATTAAAAATGCATATCACAAACAGTTGCCCTTTTGGCTTCTCTTGTATTGGTTCATAAAATGACTCATACAAATCATTCCATTATTTGCAAAGGGAGAAGAAAGAACCTAAGTATTCATCAATAGGGGAATGGCTAAGAACACTGACCACAGACTTACTGTGGAGTGCTATACAACAGGTGAAAAAGATGAAGGAGGTTTATAAGACACATGTGAAACTATGCTCCAGACACTGTGTAATGCAAAGGCAAGATATACATGGAAAATACAGTACCATTTAGAATAATAGCACACACTCAAATACTCTGTATTTTCTCTCTCTGTGTGTGTAATTATGAAAATGTATACAAAAATATAAGAATTATTATCTTTGTAGAGAGCAAGAGGGAGGGAGACAGATCTGGAACTGGGTATGGGCAAAAAGAAACTTTAGCCATATCTGTAATTTTTAAATTTCTCTTAAGATTATGCATTCAAGCATTTCTTAAGCAATAAAACATTGTTTTCTGAGAGTGAAAAAAATTTCTTTGTATGTAATATGCCAAAATAATGGTTTGTAATAATTTCTTGGTTGTGGATCTCTGAGATGAAAGTTTTCCCCAGTATGGTGGTACACAAATACAAATCTCAGCTACTCAGGAGTCCAGGGACTACAAGTTCAAGGCCAGCCTAGGCAACTTAGAGAGACCCTGTCTCAAAATAAAATTTAAAAAAAAATTCTACAAAGGCATGAAAATTTTTGTTCAATTTTAGGCAATCTCTAGAAACCCTGAAAACCACTCATAGACCCTCTACAGCTTCTTGACCCCAGTTGGAGAGTTTCTGAGCTGTGTGATCTCTGAGAATTGTAAACAATTTTACTTTTCTCCCCTGGGCTCCATGACCCTTCTTCATCGTGGTGTCCCGAAGGAGTCATAATGTCTGACAGCTATTTTTATGAGCGTCAGCAGCTCTTCTCCCTCAGATTAAATTTCCCCAGAAGGTAGATTTTCGCTGACATCTTAATACTTGGAAAGGAGCAGATGATCCTTGAGGAGTGAGTGAATACAGCATATGGTTTGCTGAGCTGCAAACAGAAGCTGATCTGTGGAAAGGAAGCTTCAAGGGTTACACATTTGCTTTTAGACATCATCAGGTTCTTTTTTTAAGTTCTGCAATGTCATTCCCCCTTCACTTTCACAGAGCACCGTTTGCAGTGTTTCCACTCAGCTATTAAGGCAGAGTCTATGTATATATATATATATATATATATATATATATATATATATATATATATATATATGAAATGAACAAGAAAAGAATGTCTTTCAACTCTAAAATTTAATTCAATATTCCTTCCACTATTCCAAAATGATTGCAGAAGAAGATTTTTATTTGCCCTCCTTTAATCTACTTTAAATTTTTTTAAATGGCAAAGCTAGTCCTCATAAAAGTGAAGCTCCTTGGTAACCTCCTTTTTATTGTCCCAGAGTTACCAATAGATTCATGGTCCTTATGTGCTGAGTCTGATTAACTGGGTGTGCCTGCCTTTGCTATGAATGCCTTGCATACAGGATCCCCAAGGAAGCACTGCCACCCTCATGTCTCTGTGCCCACCCAGTCACCATTGCTCTTCATCCCTTACAGGTTTGAGAGAGTCCTGGACAAGTTACCTATGACTAGATTTATTTCTCCTTTCTTTAACCTCCAATGCCTGCACTTACATTCAAACTAGGAAAAGAGAGGCTTAAATCAGATATATTGTTGTCTAAGAAATTTTTTATAGTCATTTGTTAAAAATATGATAGATTTTATTCAATAGGGATGCAACTGGATATTCTTGAGCCTTTCCACCTTTTGGAGAATAATTTCTGATGCTGGCATTGGGACCTCTCTGTGGACTGCATTAGACTGTCTTGGGGCCTCACTTCCCACTGCTCACTCCTGAACTCTTGCTCCTAGACACACTGGTGTACTTTCCCCTATGAAAATCCTTTTCTGCCTCTGAATCTTTGCTCATGTCCATTTACCTGCTCTTATATGGCCCCAACTATGTTCATCTTTTTGATTCATTATAATCCAGACCCAAATCTAGATCTTTTCAGAGAGAATTCACTAATCAACCCTATCAGCGGCCCAAAATGCAATGGCTTTGAATGTTTGTAAAACCTTGTCTCTTCTACTCCTAAGGTCTTCTCTGCAGAAGGTTGCACTGGACCTGCCCTCCACAAACAACACTTAGGACATCCCAGGCATTCTTTAAATTCTGAGAATATGAATAGCATTTTATTCCTATGTGTGTATATTCAAGTGTGTAAGATGGGAAAAAGAAGTAACAAATTCACACAATAATTTCAGAGAGTTAAGAAAACAAAGCAAGGTGATTGGTAAATGGCTGAGGAAGAGAGAGGTAACATTAGATAAGATGTGAGTGAAGCACTTTTTGATGAGAAAGAATTTGAGTTGAAATTTGTATGATAGAAGGTGCCGGTCATACAAGCATCAGGGGAAAGAGCATTCCAGACAGAAGGAATAGCACATGTAAAGGCCCTGAGGCAGGAAGGAGCTTGACATGTGAATGATCACCGGCTTCTTCCAGGGCAAAATATATATATTTTTTAATGTCTGTATGTCCTCTATAGCATCTAGCACACAGCAAGGCAATCAGCTGCTAAACTGTAAGTGCTACGACAGGTGATTCCATGCCTGCCTACCTTTCTGTAACTGGCACAGTGATTGGTACATACTAGGTACTACTATTAATGAATGAGAAAATGAGTTTTCCTTGAGTGACTGATTACCATATCTCTGGTCTGACAGCACTTTTGTAGCCAGAATGAACAAGGGAACTCCATCTCCTCAATGTGAGTCTATCTCCTTTCAGATACCTGGCATCTGTGATTTAATGCCATTCATTCAAGGCAGTAGGAACAGGACACTTCCTTTCTGGAGGAACATTGTTCAGATAAGTGCAATATCATAGAGAAAACTGGGGGAACTTTTAGAAGCTGTTCAATAAACTGGGGGCAATTCTTATAGCTTGGCTCAGCAGGTGGGAAGCCAGCTGGAAGTCACCATATTTAAATTTTACCTAAGTAATTATGGGGGAATGCAGTGTGACCAGTCCCTGCTGTCCCCACTGTAGGAGTTCCAAAGCTGATACCTCTTTTAAGCTTTTGGAATGTAGATAAAGCATTCCATCATGTTAGCAGGGCACCATTTTACCTCCCCTGCTGCTGGGTTTATTGTTGTACTAATTCCAGGACTTCCTTCTGGCTCTTCTCTTACATTCTCTCATGGAGAAGCCTGTGTTACAGTCATTCAAAGTAATCCCTGCTGGGGTGCTGGGGTGGTGTCTTCAGTGTATGGAAGAGACTATCCATTCACAGAAATAATCCTGTTGTAAGTTTTCTTTCTTTCTTTCTGCAGTGCTGGGGATCAAACCCAGGGCCTCCCCTGTGCTAGGCCAGTGTTCTGCCACTGAACTACCTTCCTGGCCCCAAGATAGCTTTTTGAGTATATAAAGTTTAATAAAGTATATAACCAAGATTTGTCTTAAAATAACGCACCCCCATAAAACCTCACCCTCCCAAAACCACAAGAACAATAAGAGTTGAAAAT
This sequence comes from Marmota monax, assembly GCF_021218885.2. Classification (NCBI taxonomy): domain Eukaryota; kingdom Metazoa; phylum Chordata; class Mammalia; order Rodentia; family Sciuridae; genus Marmota; species Marmota monax. Next base: position 122,015 of record NW_026694240.1, on the reverse strand, counting down.
ATAGGCTTACTATAATTTTCAGTGGAAATGTAAGAAGCATAAAACTACTTTATGTATCTTTGAAATGTTTACATGTAATTTGTCCCTTTGATGTTACGGAGGGGGATTGGTATAGAGTTCTATAAAATGGTAGAGATAATGACCACTTTGTTCAAAGGGAAAAACCAAGATTCAAGTGGATGAAGCAATTTCTCCCAATGTAACTACACACCGATTCACCCTACCAAGAGGTCCAATTGTTTGACCTCTGATACTTTTGGATATTTTAAGAGTTGTATTTTTTGTTTTTACAAATTCTGTCAATGCTCACCTATTTCCAGTCCCACTCTGCTGCTATTGCCACTGCTCTGATATTCCAGACCTGAATACATTCTCAGAGAACATCTAGGTGCTAAAAACTTGTCATGTGACTCATGAGCCAGCTGAAATCCATAGCTACTTGTTTTTGCATAGCTGCATTTAATAGCTAAAGTTTGTTGTTTGTACCAATCATCTTGAAATATTTGTTCCAACAATGAGCTGGTATAATGGCTGGAGTGTCCACACTCCAGCCCCTTTTTTTGCCACGTCACAATTAATTACTAAGACAACAGTGCCTGGGGTAAAGTTGGAGCTTAGATGGACATGTTACCACTGGACCTAATCATTTGATGCAAGTTTTTGTCAATGGAATTGGGGAAAAGGTTGGACACTGAATTCCCCAAATATTGGCTTCATGAATCACCCTCAGAGCATTGCCCTGCCTCTAACATCAGAGGCTCTCTGACCTCTCAAAACCCATAGACCAGGTGGTTGATAGGCCAGGAAATCAATGAACCTTGCTATAAACACATTCTGCATCTTCTCTGGTCAACATAGGAGCTGTTTTGGGATAAGTGGAAAGGCTCTCTTGGCAGCGGGAGGTACATCCAGAAGAATTATCATTTGCCAAGCAATTAGAATAAACCTTGTTTCTAGTTGGTTTCTGTTTATTTCCAGAAGAAGTAGTTTTCCCTCTCTTTCAAGTGGTCCCAGGAAGAAAAGAATGACTAGTCAAAAGAGAGTCCTCTTGAATTTTACGGAATCTTCCCATTAGACCTTTACGTATCATCAGATCCAGTTTTCAGAATATGCCTCCCATCCTAGAGCACTTTTCATAAAAAATATAATAATAATAATTCACAGTTAGGAAGTTACAGCCTAAGGCTGAGGGTTTGCCCAGTGAGCTGACACTCGTTCTGACTTAGCTCTGACCTTTTCTTCCTTTGTGATTTGGGTGATGTGACCCCCAGCCAAAAATTGTGAGCTGTAGAGTCTAGAGTGCAAACTAAATCCCACTTCACCATCCATCTTCCAAGTCCTAGTTGTCTGTTTTAATTTAACTCCATTGTATGCATTTACTCATACAACAAATATTTGATCACTCAATAAGCGTCTACTACAATGGTGCTGATACTTACTGTGAAGGTAGAACAAAGCAAAAGTAAACAATGATTGCCTCCCCAGAGTCCGGTTGGAAAGAGAATTATGAACAAAATAATAAACAGCAATATGGAAGGGGCTAGATGTGAGACTCTCACCCAGTGTGGCAGCACCATAGGAAAAGTAATTCTTACACGGCTAGGAAAGCCTTCTGTGAGGAGGAGACAGGATCACAACTGATTTTTCAAAGAGGAATTTGTCAAAAAAAAAATTAAGGAGGAACATTTTCAGCAGGTGGAAGACAGGACCTGTACAGGGGCCCGTACAGAGGTCTCTGGAAAAGCTTAGGAAGGTGGCGGGGGTGGGTGGGGGGGAGACAGTGGTTCAGGATGGCCAACGTATAGGAGAAGGCCAGGAGAATAAATGCAGAAGAATCTGGAAAAGGTGACAGAGGTGGAAGAAAAGGCTCTTCAAGGGCTGGGGATGTGGCTCAAGTGGTAGCGTGCTCACCTGGCATGCGCGAAGCACTGGGTTCGATCCTCAGCACCACATAAAAATAAAAGATATTGTGTCCACCTAAAACTAAAAAATAAGTATTAAGAAAAAGGCTCTTCAATTAGTCCAGTTGTGGATGCTATGAATCAAATATAACCCCTTCTAAAACCCAAAGCACTACTGTTACCCTAATGCAGGTATTATACTGAGACCCAAAAGCAAGATGCCGAAGGAAAAATGTGGGCTTTGGTGTATGCCATACTGGAGTGTTTTTCTGAGCCCTCAAAAACTTAATGTATTATGCTTACGGTTGTAGCAAATTATTTACTCTCTCTAAACCTCAGTTTCATTATCTGTAAAACAGAGATAAAAATGAAACCTACTTTTTTTTTGGTTCCAGGGATTATACCCAGGGGTGCTTAACCACTGAGCCACATCACCTCTCGTTTTTATTTTTTTTATTCTGATACAGGGTCTCGCTAAGTTGCTGACACTGGCTTTGAATTCATAATCCTCCTGCCTCAGCCTCCCCTCAGCTGCTGGGATTATAGGCCTGCGCCACCATACCCGGCTAGAACCTACTTCTTATGTAAGAATAATAATGTTTCCCTGGTCAGCATTGGTAGAGAAACCCAGGGTCAGGTAGAGCAGTTGAGGTTAGGCGACCCTATCACTTAGTTTCTGAGAACAGCCCTGGTGGGATTTGCAGCTTTGACCCCATCTCTCAGCCAAATTTGCAATGTTGGGAGGACAAGCCTGGCAGGCTCACTCTGTCCTCAGATTTCTTACCCCGTGGGGATCAAGGAGGAGGAGCCCAAGCTTTGGATTATGAAGACATTCTTGCATCTCCCTGTGTAAAATGATAATGCCAAAGATCCTGGCAGCAGGCAAGGGACTACAGACCCCATCCAAGGCTCCTTGTCCCCACATGATGACTAGGTGTCTGCTGATATTAGACCCTGGGGATTGTCTTAAAAGTCCTTGAATCTTTCTTGTGATTGCCTTTGCTTAACAGCTGTGTTGTACAAGTGAGTATGGTGTGTATTTCTGCCTCCTGGGAGTGGTTGACTTGAAAAAAAGTCTTAATACACTGTGCTTTTTTTTTTTAAAGAACAATTTTAGGTTCACAGCAAAACTGAGTGGCAAGTACAGAGATAGCCCATATCCCTCCTCACCCACTTATAGCCTCTCCCATCATCAACCTCCTGCATCAGAGTGGTATATTTGTCATCGTCAACCCACACTGGCATATCCTATCACCCCAAGTCCATGCTTCACATTACTGTTCACACTTGGTTATATACATTTCTTGAGAGTTGTGACTTTTTACACCAGCAAATGTCCCCGGGGAAAGCACATCCACATGATTTGAGGCAAAGCTAGCAATACTAATCTATTTTCAAATGAACATGTTCTTTGGAGAAGTGTGTTTAAGATTGGGTAGACATATAAAAGAAAGAAGTTGAGTCGTGGAGGGAGGAAAGAAAGAGAAAAGAAAGGACCATCCACTCACCCAGGCAACTCCCACCCCCAGTCTCTGAAGTCTTTGAAGGTAAAAGTTAGTGATAGTTTATGCATAAAATGTCCAGATTCTTCTTCTGTTCCCTAAATCTGCTTCTACCACCGTGTATCTGTCTCTGGGCCTTTCTCTTCCTGGAGAGATGGGATGTTACCTTTGAATCTTTTCCTTGTAGCTTTTCTCCTGCATTCCTTCCAGGGATCCCCCAACCCAAACTGCAATAGAGGGGAAATAGAGGACTGGGGCTATTCTGGAGAAACTGTTTTTTGTTTTTTTTTTTTCTCTAGCAACTAAGATACATTATTTTAATTGCTGTTGTAAAGTTCTTGTAAGGAATTCTAAGTTACCCTCCTACTTTGACAGATGAAGCCTTCTGGGAAGTTGGCAGTCCTGGGAGCCCAGGGCAATGCTGAAATGCCCTTCCAAACAAGGACCCAAACAGCTGAAGGGCTCCAGTTACCCAAGAGGTGAGTGACATGGACACTTCTTTGGCCAGTTGGAGAAGGGGAAGGAGTGGGGTGAGGGAGGTGGAGAAGGGAAGGACAGAGGAGAAAGGACAGGATGGAGACGTGACAGGAGGGTTGAGGAGTGATGAGCCAGCAGCCTGATGACAGGGAGTGGAACTGTCTCTGACCATACCCTGCTGTACTCTGGGGAGCCTGGGTGGCTCCCTACTTTGAACCTCAGAACGATATACCCACCAAAATTTGTCCACCTCTGATGAAAAGTGACTGTTGTCAATGAAGATAGCCACTTGTGTACTAAAGTGGAGTTTGTCCTACATGTTTTGATTTGGGACTTAAATATTATTAAGTTTATGAATCAAAAAAAATTCATGCCCATTTTAATTTTATCTTGTTTTTGCTCATCTGAAATTTGTGTATTTTTCTAAAATGACTATGGATTGACTTGGCAATAACAAAAATAAATAATTTTGATCACAAAAAAATTGAATCAGCTTAAAAAATTGCGAAAACAATTTTTAAAATATTTATAGAGTATATTATAGAAGACCGAATACCTGATTGTTAACCTTGGATAATTTAAAAGGTTGGGGATGGAATTAGAAAGACAGACAGACAGACGGAAGATTATCAACTTCTTTAACTATCTCTTTATTGCTTGACTTGTTAAAATGATTGTTTATTATTTTTGTCATTCTTAAAGTAAATTTAAGAAAGAATTAAAAAGTAAATCATCATCTTCTACCATTTGTTTTTTAAAAGCAAAGCTACTTATTAAGTGAAACGCTTTTTTAAATTTATTTTTTAAATACACGACAACAGTGGAGTGCATTACCATCCTTATTACACATACAGCACAATTTTTCATATCTCTGTATAAAGTATGTTCACACCAAATTATGCCATTATACATGTACTCTTTTTTTTGCATTACAACTCTTTTTTTATATTTATTTTTTTAGTTGTATTTGGACACAATACCTTTATTTCATTTATTTATTTTTATGTGGTGCTGAGGATCGAACCCAGGGTCTCACACATACGAGGCAAGCGCTCTACCGCTGAGCCACAACCCCGGCCCCATTACAACTCTTAATGCACATATATACCACAATTTTTCATATCTATGTTTGTATATAAGGCATGTTGACACCAAATTCAAATAAGTGAAACACTTTTAACTCACTATTTTTTAACTGTATACATTTTTTAAGTTGAGGTTTATTTCTTCAGCAGATCTTCTCTGCCAATTTTATGTGTGTCACCTTATATGACAGAAGGTGATTTGGGGGTTTGTTCCCCAGAATGAAAAACATAGGCCTTTCTGTCACAAATGACTATTTCTACCCAATAAATTTATAAACACACATCTTATGTAGAACTTTAATAGCTTAAATAATTTGTTTGTCAACTATGAATTCTTAAGCTGACAGAAAAGTTTTGGAAAACAATTTTTTTAAAAAATTTTGAGTTCCTTCAGCTGTTTAAAAATTATTGCAAATAATTGCCTTTATCCTAGTGGTAACAGTTATCCTGAAGTTGGTGAGTATCTTCCTGGTCCAGTATTTTATAGTTTTCCAATTAACTCTTATCTTTTTTGAGATACACATAGCTCTAATTCCTTTGTTTTCATTGCTGCATAGCATTCCATTATTTAAGACAATTCTAATTTTTCTCTATTGTGAAAGTTGTTGCTGCATTGGACATCCAAATTCATGTCTTTTTGTGCACTTGAATAAGAATTCATCCAAAGGATTTTCCTAGGAGTGGGATTACTGAGTCCACTGGAAAACCTCTTAAAAATAGAATGAAAGAGAAAGAGAGAAATGGACAAAGTCTTAGGTTTTGTCCCAGAATTCCAGGTCATCTCTCTTTACTGAATGATGGGTTCTCCAATTCCTTTTAATACTTTTTTTTTCAATCCCAAATTTGAAAAATTGGAAACCTCTTCATCAAAACCCTGATTATTAAGATTTGTTGGTCAAAAATCTAAAAACTGACTCATCCTGAAGCCGAACTGAAGGGGATACTGGTGAATAAGTCATTTTTCCCCCTCTCCTTTCAGAATATCACACATCAACTTAGAACATATTAAACAAGATGGCAAGATTAATGAGCTTATTCAAAAAAGAAAATAAGTCTTGGTAAGTAGAATGATAAATTAAAAATCCTGAATCTTTATGAACCCAAAAGGCTCAAAGATGGCATCTAATCTAAGCTGCATCTCTGGGATATTACTTTATGAGCATGCTGTCATCATATTTTTTCTTCCTTCTAAATCAATTTCAGCATGTCTGCATCAGCAGACTTCAGATGATGTATTGGCAGCTTCATTTTAATCGTTTGTTGCTACAGGGTGACCTGTGGCCTTTCCAAAAGAGGTAAAATGAATCTTCCCATTGTTAACTCCTCCTACCTCATCATCAACCCATATTCATTTGAATGCCACCAAGGACTGACAGACTCCAGGAGGGTCAGTTGCTGCCCAGTACCTGTGGTCACCTATAGTTTCTTCAGCCCCTTCTGTGGGGAACTCCTGGTAAAAGTCTACAACCTGCCTAGACCTTCCAAGGCTTCCCAGTGCTCCCAATACTGCAGTCCCCCACCCCCATGTCCCAAAATGTTATTTATGTATGCGTAAGCTGTGACATGCAACCAAATTTAGATGGCCTCCTGCTCAGTCCATTGCATTTTAATAGTTATTAATTTTACAGTGTGTTTTGCAGCTTTTACTGCCAGTGATATTGCTTAAATACTATTAAGTTAAAAAAATCATTCTTTTAAAAAATTAGTATGTAGAGGTGCATATGGCTATGGTAAATACGACAATCAAAGACAATAACTGGATTTAGGAGAAATTGCCTAAAACAAATTGTGGTCTCTCTTAGAGTGCTATAAATCCCTGAATTTATGTGAGTGTTACACATAGGAAATGTTACTTGAAACACATTCTTTCTGCTCTCAGTTCACCTACCTAGAAAGTCCAATGGTTAAACCAGATCAAGGATTTTCAGCCCTGTTTTCATTTTTGAATCACCAAGACAGGCGTAAAAAATAGTGATACCTGGGATCTTCTCTCAATTAATTCACTAAACTAATTCTGAAGTTATAAGATAATTGATCTTCTGATTTCATGAATAGACTATAAATACAGAGTAAATACAGATCCTGTAATGATGGAGGAGGCTCCTTGTTCTTTTTAGAAGCAACTGTAACAACTGTGATTTTCACCCACTTTCCAGTCCTGAGTCAACACAGGCCTGGAAGCTCCCTCCACTCTGTTTGGGTTGTACCAGTTCCTACCACAGTGCTTGATATACAGTAGATGCTCAATGAATACTGGATGAAAGGATGACAGAGTGAAGTTCCACAACCTGGTTTTAAGCAGAGCATCTAAGATTAATCAAGTTGTCAGAAATTGGGCCATAGTAGAACTCTTCAGGGTCCAAGAAGTAGAGCCAATCTATTCCAGAGTATTCTCTCCCTGGTAAATAAGACCTGAATATCATTTGGTGCATTACTCAGCTTTCTGTTACTGTAACGAATACCCAAGATAATCAACTTATTTAGGCTCACAGTTTTGGAGCTTTTAGTCTGTGGTAGGGAAGATCCATTGCTTTAGGCCTCTGGCAGTGGGGAGGGGGCAGCATGTCATGGCGGGAGTGTATGGCAAAGCAAAACTGCTCACCTCATGGCCAAGATGGGAAAGAGAGTAGAAGAAGAAGGTATAGGAGTCCCACTGTCCCCTTCAAGATCACACCCCCAGTATGGAAGACCTCCCCCTAGGCCTCACCACATAAAGCTTCCACTACCTCCTAACAGCAGCACAGGCTGGAGAAGAGCCTTGGGCGGTCATTTCACATCCAAACCTAGCACTCTTTGAGCATAGGACAAATGTTGGATGTTCTTATGTTCTATTTCCATCCAACTCTGAAGGCTTGACTTCCTTTAAGACCATTTTTATGTAAAGGGTCAGGGTCATTCATCCAGAATGCCTGTTAGGCCTCCTGGCAACACACTGATAGATTTTCATTTTCCAACATTCCCTTTCCAAATATTCATGCGACCACCACCCTGTCGTTTACTCTCCTGGTTACCACAACAAACGGTTTCCTAAGTGTTAGATTGTTTTGCTGCTTGCTAATGACATACCAGGGAGAAGCACATTAATCTCCTCAGTAAGGTCACTCCAAATCACTCTGCAAGATGGGTTACTTCTGGAAAGCTGTCCCCTAAACAGCTAATCCCATCTTTCTTACAGGCTTGACTTACGGAGATGGCATCTGCTGACCTTATGTTTTTGAGAGCCATCTTATTTTGAGGACTGCTGTGTTCTGCTCACCATCTACAATTACTATGACTAAAAATACTTTGGAGGGTAGAGAGTCTTCAAGGGGACTTTGAGACCTGGACTGTGTTCCTCCTATTTTGATGTCATATTTCAAAGTAATGGCCCTGTTCCTGTGTTAAACTGCTGATTACCTGCCAGACCGACATTGTACTTCACATTTGATTGGAAATCAGTCTTTATGCTGAACCTTGTGATTATGTTGCCCTTTTCCCCAAAATGTGGCCAATAGTGATTTTCCTGATAACACCATCACCTCTTAGCCACATTCTCTGTGCATCATGCCAAGGCTACATTGTCCCCATGGAAATGTAAGCCTCTACCCCTGTGTGATAGGCATAATCCCATTAAATGACATCTCTGTCTCCCATCCCCAATAGTATAAATTAGAGTGTCCACACAAACCTAGATCACGGAGATCATTATGCTAAATGAAATAAGACAGGCGCAGAAAGACGATTACTGCCTGATTGCACTTACATGTGGAATCTAAAAATGTTGATCTCACAGGAGCTGAGAATACAATGGTGGTTACTAGAGGCTGAGGAGAGCAGTGGGAAGGCAAGAAGGGGAAAAAGTTGATCCACGGGTACTAAGTCACAGACAAGAGCAAGACATTCTGGTGTGCTATTTCATAGTAGAATGATCCTAGATAACGATTCTGTACTCAAAAAGCTACAAGAAAGGATTGTGAATGATCTTACCATGCAAAATGATAGATGACTGAGAAGATAAACATGTTTAACCTGATTTAAGCATCACTAATGTACACATATATTGAAACATCATGTGGTGCCCCACTAATATGTATGATTTTTGTTTTTATGTATCACTTAAATAAAAATAAATAAAACCCTAGGATCAGAGAAACAGAAATGTATTTGTGTTACCTAGGAGATGGTGGTTGTCTAGAGCAGAAGGAAGTATGAGACATGCAGTGGCATGTCCCAATGGGACAGTGTGTGTTTCTGTGTCTTTTTAGGCCATGGACACCATGAGTTGCATGAGTGTCACTCAGAGTCACCCACGTGTTGATAGGTGGCCAGCCCCCTATTTCAGGTATGAATTTGTCAAGGCAACATTTTCTAGAATGCTTAAATTCAAGGAAGTGTTTCTATCATTTAAAAATCCAGAGTAACTTTCAGGATATGCTTTTATATTAATATTCCTTAAAATTAATTTATAGTTTTCCTCCTACAATTTTAGTCTAATTGGACTATAGGGAAGGGTGTGTGTGTGTGTGTGTGTGTGTGTGTGTGTGTGTACACGTGAATAGAACATTATTTATGGAAGAAGATACAATAAACTAAAGAAGAGTGGCTACGTAGGAAGTGAGGCTGATGAAAGAGACTTTATTTTCAGTTCCAAGCCTTTTGTGCTTTCAGACTTGCTTCTTCATCCATGAAATAAGAGATCATATCAGAATGGTCACATGATCCCCTGAGTCCCTTCTCTGAGAATCTATGATTCTACTGAATTGGGGGTATGCTTTGTACTTTCTTTCTCTAATCTCTTTACTTTACTGAATTTAACTCTGTTGATTATATAGAAACACCTCATTTTTCCAGCCTGGCCTGAGAATGAAATTTTCTAAACTGTGAATTCTCTAGGTAAATGAATCTAATCTCTGTTGAGGTTTGGAGTAATTTCTAATGGAATATTTTTAAATTGTATTACATGCCTTCCTGTCATCTTGTCTAGAGCTTTATTGAGCTATATTTTACATGCCATAATGTTCACCTATTAAAAATTCAGTAGTCTTTAGTATATTCACAGAAACATGCAACCATCATTGCTATCTAATTCTGGAACATTTTGATACCTCTATAACAAACTCCATGCTCATGAAGCAGTCACTCCCCGTTATCCGCTTCCCCCACCTTCTGGCACCCACTCAATTTTTCTTTATCTGTGGATTTGCCTACTGTAGATATTTTTCATAAGTGGAGTCATATAACATGTTTTTTTTTTGTTGTTGTTGCTGTTGCTCTTATTGTTTCTTCTATTCTCTTAAACAGAGTACAATCTGTGTACTTACCTTTTCTTGATGATTTAGGCACATTATTGATAGTATACCATGCTCACGATGATCTCAAGAAGTATTTATAGAGGATAGGAAAGGCAGCAGAACACAACAGACACTAGTATGGCAATATGTAAATCAATGGATGTGTAGCTGATGTGATTCTGCAATCTGTATATGGGGTAAAAATGGGAGCTCATAACCCACTTGAATCAAAGTGTGAAATATGATATATCAAGAACTATGTAATGTTTTGAACAGCCAACAATAAAAAATTTTTTTAAAAAAAGAAGTATTTAGACACAGTGCCATTTGCCTCTAGGTTCTATGGTTCATTTGCTGTATGTGACTTTGTCAGGGCTTTTTTGCTGGGGCCATCAGGTGACTTCTTGAATACCTTCTCTTGTGAAGCTTAACTCTTATTTTAGTCAATGTGTCCTTTCTGGTCTCCCTACTTTGCATACTGGGCCCATTAGTACATAAATTAGACGAGGCCTGTGGTCTCGTGCCTTTTCTGGACCCAGGCTCATAATGTAATTCCATTGTGAACTTCTTTAGTTTTTCTCTTTTTTTATTTCCTCATTATTATTATTTATTTCATTATAGCTGAACATATCGATGGGGTTTGTTGTTACATACTCATACATGCACACAGTATAACAATATAATTTGGATAATGTCACTCCCCAGCATTTACCCCCCTCCCTCCATACCTCCCACCTCTTGGTTGTCCCTTTCCTCTACTGATCTCCCTTTGATTTTTAGGACATCCACCCCCACCTTTGTTTTCCTTTTGCCTCTCTAGATTCTGCATATGAGAGAAAACATATGACACTTAAGCTTCTGAATTTGACTTATTTCACTTAACATGATGGTCTCTGGTTCCACCTATTTTTCTGCAAGGTCCATAATTTTCTTTTTCTTTATGGACAAATAAAACTCCATTTTGTGTAAGTACCACGTTTCTTTATCTATTCATTCATTGATGGACATTTGGTATCTCTTTTTATCTTGGAGTGGTTAAATAGGCCAAAATATTCCCTTCTTTTATTGCTATCTTGAGCATCTTGTATCATTCAGTCAGCTAAATTCCATCTTAGTGATAAATCCCCCACAAGGATTTGATGATCTCTCTGGTTTAAGCAGTGTTAAAACCTTTGATTCCTTGTATCCTTCCTCTCCCTTTTCTTAAAATAGTCTGTAGCCCTCATGTGAAAGACCCTATCAGCTTTCCTTTCTGTAAAATTGCATAAGCATACAGGAACAGTTTTCCATATTTCCTTGAAAAGCACAGATAATCAAAACAGTCTTAAGTGAAAACCTCAAGACAGGGTGGTATGTAGGCAGCCCCTAAGTCCATGGTGCATGTGGCTGCCAAGTCCAAGAGCATTTGAATGTTTGACAGGGAGAGAGGATATGTGACATCTATACTGTTGTGGAAAGTAAAATCTCCGTGAGTATTTTCTTTACCTCTTAGTAGGAATGGAGTTAAGAGGGGAGAGTCTAATTTGGGGCAGCATCACAGTTCTGAGTTCTTGTCACAGTTATAGGGGATCTTCAAAGTTTGAGTGAGATTGGCAGGGAGGGTGTTGTCACCATTCTAAATTTGGCTAAGGGAGGGTGCTAGGGTCCAGCCTAGAGTATGCTGTGGGAATTTGAGATTTGGAGGCTTTTCATTTTATGCTTGTTGTCAAGAGAAGTCCAAAAGTATGGGGACCTTGCTACAGCCCTGAGAAATTCTTAATCTGGAGAAATCAAGAAAGTTGTCTGTCAGACATCAACCCTTGGTGGGGCCTGTCTTGGGCCAGAGAAGGGATGGCAAGTAGAACAGTACCTGGTACAGAGTAGGTGCTCATATATTGCTGAATACAAAATCTCTGATGTCAAGTCTGAGCAGTTGGTAGAGATGCTGAGAAGGACTCTCAGGCAGGCTTAGTGGGAAATGATGGCATTTAGGACTCATGTGCCTCTTTAGCAAATGAGCAATTGGAGAGGAATATAGTTAGTTACACAGAGAACCTGTTGTGGGACATCAGAACAGAACCTGAGCTTAATGATTATGAAGTGTGGGCTTAGATTGCAGAAGGACAGTGGAAAAGAGTTTGGATGCATTTGCCTCTACATAGCCTGACACCTGGGGGTTCTGTTGAACTGATACCTAGGTAGACTAGCAGGCAGGACACCGCAGGTTACAGCCGAGTGTGTAGTATTGAAGCTGCCTCCACCATGGCAACGCCGCTGGATGGACCTACATTTATCCAACCATGATGTCATCCCCCTCATAAGTGGCCCAGCACTGTCCTCTTGTGGCAGTTTCTATCAAATACAACTTGATTTAAAAAGGATTGGAAGCTTCTGATTTAGTGCTTATCAGCAGATACCATTAGCACTGGGGCTTCAGGCTGAGTTTATTAACCCACATGAACCCAGTCCTACCATGATGTGAGTATAATGAGCAGGACAGGCCAGTGTACTTCATATCTATCTGGCTTCAGCAACTGTCTGAGATAATTGAGTTAGCTTTGGGAACTACTATTACTATCCAACAATACCACACTAGGCTCTTTGTGTCATACAATTAATCCGTTAAGGTAGGTATAGTAACTATTCACATGTTACATATGACGAAACTGAAGCTCAGTTTCTCACTCTGAAAATATGACATTCAGTTCTAGGTGCTGGTAACCTGTCAAGGATGGTACCTCCCCACCCTGCCCTGCCCAAGAGAGTGGAAGTGAGAGGAGAATGGACTAGGCAGGAGCACTTCTATTTTATGACTTATAAATATATTTTTATTATGAACATACTTCTATAATTTTAAAAAAATTTAGATGAAATTCTGAGTGTCTCCCTGATGAAAGGATGTTGCCACTCTAACCCACCCATGAGAGGATAGCCAGGAAGGAGGGGGCAAGACCCAGGAACAGGGAACCTTCCACCTTGAGAGGATGTAGTTTCTTGGGAATATGGTGATTGTCTGATGACCCTTAAAGAGACAAGAAGGTAATTATATTTCCCATGTATCTCCAGTGTCCACAGCCAAGTTCCAAGTGGACTTCAGCAGCATATGAAAGCATCTTGTTGGCCACTAGTGGATATAGTGGACCTTTGGTGGTGGGACATCTTGGGAAGGCTTGAGATGGGGGTGGTCACTGGGAGGTTTATAAAAGAGACTCTGGAGTGGGTAAAAGACTGAGTTTTCAAGCCTAAAAGCCTCTGATGTTTGGTTGTCCCTCAGTCTGCTGTCCTACCACAGGTGGCAGCACCCACATATCCCTGTAGGTGACAGCCTTTGTTCAGTAGAACCCAGGTCTGTTTTGGGTACACTGGCCCCCACTGGTTGGGAACTATTTCAATCTGAAAGTTTGGAGATGTTACCAACTACTGATGCCTGGGGACTACACACTAGAAATTCTGATTTAATTGATTTGGGGTGTTTCCTGGGTATTGGGATTTTTTTTTTCTTTTTTGAGACAGGGTAGGATAGTATCTTCTTCTGTTGCCCAGGCTGGTCTCAAACTCCTGAGCTCAAGTGATCCTTCTGTCTTCACCTTCCTGGTAGCTGGGACCACAGGTGTGTGCCAGAAGGCTGGGATATGGGCATCACTGAATTTTTTAAAATTTTTAAAAGCTCCTCAGGTGTTTCTGAGCCTGGGTTGGGAGTGAGGGAGTGATTATGGGTTCAGTGGGCAGCTTGTTTTCTTTTTCTTTTACTTTACTTTGCAGAGGGAGCCTGGGCTCATCTAAAGAAAGTAGGACCAGGAGCTAGGGGTGTAGCTCTACAGTAGTGTGCTTCCCTAGTGTGCAGTGTAAAAGCTAAGAGGGTGATCCAGAAAACTCAGATGAATCATAATGTATTGCAAATTAAAAAAAATCAAATTTAAGAAACTGTGGAGATAGCTCAGTGACTTGTCTAGCATGTATGAGATCCTGGGTTCTATACCCAGTACCCCCCCTCAAAATATATATATGTGCATATGTATATTTATGTTTACTACAACATGCTTATGTTTATTATATGTGTATATGGATATGCATCTAATAAATAAATATATAATAAATAATAAATAATAAAATCAAACTTAATGCAAAAAAAACCATTATGAGCAAAATTTTAAATTAGAGTTGGTGCTACCAACTTTCTTTTTCTTTGACTCCAATATGGCATAGCACCATTCTGAACTTCTCTAACAGAAGTAGACAAAGAATTTAGGGGAGCGTTCTGCTCTTCACCCACACTGCCAGAGCCATAGTCAGCTCTGTCACATAAGGATCTTTTTTTAATTTTTACTTTTTGTTCTTTTTAGTAGTACATGACAATAGAGTATAATTTGACTTATTTATACAAACATGGAGTTCATCTCATTCTAATTAGAATCCCAGTCTTGTGAGTGTAGATTCACTGGGGACTGTGATGCTGGCAGAGCAGCATTGCCATCTAGTGGGGGACTCTGATGTCAGGGAATGAAAGATGTCGGCCGAGCAACAGAGCCTTCTGGAGGAGAGGGCCGTCCTGAGCATGGAAGGCACCACTTGGGAACTTGCACTGATGGTGGTTGAAATGGGACAGCTGGGAGACCGTGTAAACAAAGGGGGCAGGAAGTAGGAAAGTGAGCGCACTGGCTCTCCCAGGGCAAGCACTAGCCCTGTTGTCCTAGTGAAGCCACAATTAGGCAGGCAGTATAGATAGGTAAATCGAGTCAGGTCAATCAAGGAGGCCAATTTTGAGTGAGTCCCTGGAAGTTGGAGACTGTGCCCTGAAGGATTAAAATGTTCCTTCAGAGCCCTTCCCCCACCCTAATCAAGAACCTCCCCCTGCTCCAACCTGTTGCTAAGGTAACCTGTCGAAGGAATTGCCCCTCCCTACGGGGAGCTATAGGGTTGTTAATTAATGTGTCCTGAGCTGCTCCATCCTGCCTCTCCCCCTTCAGCCTGTTTCTCACCTTTTGGCCATCCCACGGAGCATTTCCTAGTCAAATGCCTGGTCACATGAACAGGAAGGAGAAAGTTAAGGGAAGAGGACAGGAGAACAAAGGAAGCCTAGGACGTATAAAAAGGGCAGAACTCCTGGCTTCTTGGGATGCCAGGATACCAGTTATGGTCCCCTTCTCCCTCTCAGGAGAAGTTTTTTCGTGTGTGTTACCCCTGTTAAAATAAACCCTGCTTTTTAAGCTTGCCTTGGTGTGCTTCTCTAATGTTCAAACTTCAACATATGAGGAAGCAGAACTCAGTTCATTAGCACAGCAACAGATGAAGTGACCTTGAAGTGGTCACTCACCTTCTACATGACCCTATCCTTCAAATTCCAGTGTCCAAGTTTCAGTTCTGGGGACAAGAGTGAGAAAAATCAGTTTCTGAGAGTAACAAAGCATACTCCCATGGGGAGTTCATGTAGCTTTTCAAGCAGCAATCCAAAGAGCAGCATCTCCCACCACTCCAAACAGAGGGAGGGGAAAGAGGAAAGGATTTCTCTGTGTGGATGACCACACACTATATCCATTCCCATGTTGTGACTTTCTTGAAACTTTTACAACAAATTCCATTGTGCCCAAAACTTGGCATTTAAATAGTTATACACATAGTTAATTCATAGAATCTTACACACTTAGGGTGGGTGCATAGGATTTTGCCAGTGCCTGAGTAGATCAATAAAACAAAAAAATGAAACAATAGAGGTTTCACTCTTGAAAATAAAATTTTGAGAAACACTCCATGACATGGTTCTCAAAATGTGTTCCCTGGACCAGCAGCAGCATGTCACCAAGCCCCACCCATACCAAAGAATCAGAAACTAGAGGGTAGGGAATCAATGGTGTGGCTGTCCATTACAAGCCCTCCAGAGGACTCTGAAGCATGCTAACAGACAAGAGTGATATGCTTCTCAAATTCTATTGTGCTGCCAATCACCAGAAACTCTTGCTAAGTCTAGCAAGAGCTAGAATTAGATTCTGATTCAGTAGCCCAGGAAAGAGCCTGAGGTTTGGCATTTCTAACAAATCCCCAGGTGGATGCAATACTGTTGGTCTTCAGGCTTCTTTGTGCAGCACAGATCTGGGCCTGTGTTTCCCAGATCCACTTTATGATAAAAGTCATCTGGGGTTCTTGTTAACTGTACAAGTTACCATGTCTCTGCCTTGGAAGTTCCCACCTAGTAGATCTGGCTTGGGACCTAGGAATCTGCTTTTTAAAACAACTCCTTTAAGAGTTTATCTTTAAGCAGATTGTTAAAATTGCCAGGGAGTTTTTAAAATGCAGATTCCCAGTCTTTAATCCAGTCTCTGGGGGTAGAACCTTAAATTTTGTATTTTTAAAAATATCAGTGCCCAGCTCAGTCTAGGAATCCTTGTGATAATGCAGACCTTTCCTTTTTTAGGCAAGAAACTCAAAATCTAGAGAGTAAGCTGCTAAGGATTATGAAAGAATCGAGGTAAAGTTAAGATTGAAACCCAGATTTTCTTACTCCTAATCCAGTGTTCTTTTCCCTATTTAAAATGTGTGTGTGTATGTGTGTGTGTGTGTGTGTGTGTGTATGTGTTATATTTTGGAAATGCAAGGTATTGGGGTAGGAACTAGGTTATTAAGGTAAGACAATAAGTCACAACTGATACTCAGGAAGAGCAGAAGTAATTTAGAAAGTACATAAAGGTTGGAGAATAACCCCTATGGGTGGTGAGGACCAAGAGAACCTGAAGTGGTCAAGATTTCAACAAGTAGAAGCGACCTGTCTGGGTTGGGTAACAAAAGAGAGCCATGCTGGGCAGGTATGTGTGGGATCAGTCTAAGAAGAATGTCCTCAATTGATAGGCTGAGGGGCCCCTGATAGTGTCTGGTCAGAATCATGTTTCACATAGGCCTAATGAGAATTCACTTGTGTCAATTAATTTGGACTCAGTGGTGACACCATTCTCCTTGAACTCAGTACAGAGGGTGCCCAACTTATGATTGTTAGGTCAGTAGGCCTCCCTTCACTCTCTGGTTTCATGGTGGCTGTAGGGACTTTCCACCTGGCTGAGGCAACCCAAAATGGCCAACCGGAAGCTGACATGGCAATGGACCCCAACCACCATGGGTTCCTGCTGGCTGAAGCAATTGCCTTGTCAACTCAGTCAGCCCTGACCAACCCGCTACAGACATGATCCCCCTAAACGCCACTCAGCCAACCTGCTGTCGTAGCTGCTATTTAAATGGCCTAGTCCCTCCTCCCTACAGTTTCCATTATTAGCATTGTTCTTGCTTTTCCCGCCGGTGACTTCCCTGGCCCTCACCCTTTCGCAGACCCCTGAACCTCATGGGGAGTGTCCCCCAATAAACCTTTTTTTGGTGCCTCATTCTTGCTCTGTGATTCCTGATCTCACGCGCCCCTTTCTGCTTTACAATGATAGTTCCATTTATAGTGGTGGGAAAGCAATATGAATTCAGCAGATATTGTATTTTGAATTTTGAATTTGTACCTTTTTCCCAACAGTTATAGGCTGCACATCCTCTACTGTTACTACACGGTGGCACAATCCAGGGATCCCAATCAGCCCTGTGATCACAGGGAAAACAACCAACATTCCAGTGTGCTGTGTGACTAAGCTAGGATGATTGGTAGGTTAGGTGGATTCAACGCATTTTCCACTGATGTTTTCAACTTCTGATGGGTTTCCTAGGATAGAACTGAATTGTAAGCCAAGGGGCACCTGCCTGCTCTTTGGGACTAAACAGCTTGTGAATTGTGTGCACCTGAGATCGCCAGATCTTCATATCACCAGCCTTTAAAATCCAAATCAGATTTCAGTGGAGCCATTAAGTGCAGTGAGAGACCTGTCAGAATTACTTCTTCCTTTCTTTTAGAATAATGATTAGTATTCAAGCAGTCTTTTTTATCTCAGGAGCTTAAATGATTTAAACCATAGGACTACTATTAATATTTTCTTTCATAAATGTCAAAAGCCACACAAAAAAGCCTATGTTCATCTCTTATCCTGTATTTCAGACAATGAAACTAAGACCATGGATTTCTCGGGATTACAAGACAAGACAGAATTTGAAGGAAGGAGGGGAGGGAACCAGGTCCAGTGACCAGGAGCCCTGCTCAGCACCAGCTGATCAGGCAGCAGAAATGTCTCAAGCTCAGAGTCAGAAATTTGAATCTCAGTTTGGAGAGCTATTCTGGGAATAGAAGAGAAGAGACCTACAGAGGTTGGAGTCTCATTGCTGACAGCACCCAAGCTAGGTTTAGAGACAGCCTAGCAGGCACTGCCCTTTTGAGCCCATCTCTAATGTGGGCACAGAGGAAATGTGGGGAAGAAACAGGTGGCCGGGAAACACCCTATTGTAACAGGACCTAGTGAGGTCACAGCTAAAATGCTGATCATCCCTAAGGGAGTGGCTTTATTCTGTGATGTCTATGGAACCTCTCAAAAGATGAGAACAAGTTCCACTGGGCTGTGTCCTCTTGTCAATGGCAGGTCGATGGTGGCCACATCAGATCTAATCAGTGTGTATTTATGGATTGTTCATTACACATAAGACCCTGTTATGATTGGGGTTTACTCTGGGACTGAAAGCAAATCATTTTAAAAGGTGAAAATTCATGGTTTTTTAATCTACTTTTCAACAAGGAATGAGGTGTCTAGAGGCTTACAACATTTGCTGTTCCTGGCATGTTGGTAGTTATTATACTAGTGTTCAAAAGAATGTCTGAAACTGCCTGGCAGCTCGAACGCCAGTTCTCCGTGACTGGATGTCCTTTTGCTCCTTCATCAGAATGGTCAGGAGCCCAGAACACTAAATCTTGGGATGGTAGCAAAGGCAGTCAACCTGTCTGCCCCTCTAACTTCTCTCTTCTGTGGTTTTTTGCATCAGGGTGGGATTGTAAGAGAATATTTCCTTCCCTCCTTACCAGTTCAGAAAGGGATGCATGTCCTAAACCTACCCTCTTCTCCAAAACCTGCAAATTGCCCTGAGCACACCTGTGAAATGAGGCAGGCTTGAATAGCCAAAGCTGGTGGGTCCCTAGGAAACAGAAAACAAGGACAATTGATATTTCTAGCTGAAGACAATTAATTGAAAAGCTGGCTTTTGCCCCTGGGAATGATGCCAGGATGCCCTGTCCGTCAGGTCTTGACACCTGCTGCTCTTGGGACAGAGACCCCAGGCCCAACATAGGCACAGCTGCTGCGGATGCTCATCTCGCCCAGGGCTGAGACTGGGCCATATTTGGAAATGTGTGTCCCTCCACCCCTACCCCTCTTCTCTGAGCCTTGAGGCTTTAAAACATGAACTTCATCCCCTCCCGCTTTTCCTGGTCTAGCTTGAGGATTTCTGCTTCTATTCATGATTTGGGGCACATAGTAAAAAGTTGGTAAATAACAGATTCAGAAAGACCAGTGTAAGGAGACACATGCCTGAAACTTCCGGTGGCTAAACTTGGAGGGATGGTGGCTCTGACCCTGGCCTTAGGCACTGAGGATCTCTTGCCTTCACACTGCAGCGCCTTACCCCACTGGGCCTCTCTCAGATACCTGATCCTCACTTTAGGCTTATGAGCCTGTGTGAATTGCAAATAGCCATGCCTATCCTTGTTCTTTCAGAAAACCAAAATAATAATAATAATAATAATGATAATAATAAAATTCTTGGATAGCATTGTTCCCATATTTGTAAAAACAAAAAGCCCTCTGGACTTCTGGGTTATTATTCTCTCTTTGTTACTGATATGTGGAGGCAGATCATTGATATAGAAAAAAAGAGAGATATTGTTTTCTTCAAGAGCAACACATCTCCCTCCCTTGTATTCTCACTACTAGGAATTTGATTCAAGTATGTGTTGAGCATGCTATATACACAACACTGTTGTTCATTGCTAAAACCATTGACTGTTGCTTTGTTTTTTGACTATAAGACTTTTTTACCCTGTCACCTTCCTCAATTACCCACTACCTCTATGGTTTGTTATTTTTTCTTCTTATTATTTGGGTGCTTATATTCCCTTTACTGTTCTTAAGCTCTGAGGTTCTATTTTACTTGTCTTTGTATCCCTGAGTCACTGGGGAAGCCTATGTGATGATAATGCTCTATTTTTTAATATTAATTTAAGTTTCCTCTTTTCTCCATAAGGTGGTGTCAGGGTTCTCCATGAGGATGACCTAGGCAAACATCTATCACCTGCTCTCCTAATCTCCTCAGGACTCCTGAAGGAAAGCCACATCTCATCGCTATAACATGGAGTAAGCTCTTAAATGCCCAAGAGTAGAAGCTTCTTATTCCCCGCTGTCATGGAAAGCATGCAACATCTTAGATAAAAATAATCGGAGTCGTCTTCAGTCCTTGGCTCCAGAATGAGAGCCTCCGGAATGAGAGCCTCCGGAATGTCTCGGCATAGCTGAAGGCAACCAGATCACCAAGGCACCTCTGTGCTTCAGCTCTTTTTAGCAGTGGGATTATTGGGAGTGGTATAAATAGACCTCTGTGTTCTGGGTGATTGCTCATCCCCCATTCTGAGGCACACTTGCTTTATTAAAACTCTCAGCTGTCTCGATGACCCAGGCGTGGAGAAATGAAAAGCTCCCCTCACCAACTGGTGGCAGGCTGCAAACTACAGCCCATTTTCCCTCATAAGGACATGTTACTCCTATTAGAAACTGTGTCCCTCATGTCCTTAAGAGGGGGGACACCTGCCAATTATAAGTTAAGATCTCATCTGTTCCAAATAAAGAAGGAGGCTAACATCCTAGTTGGCAGTCCTTTTATACTTGACAGATCTTTTTTGAATCCTATTCTTATGTATTTCTTGTATAATTAAAGTATTATAAAAGGTAATAAAAATGGAAATCCACTGCTGGGATTTGAGACTAGAGATTCATTATAAGGAATTCAGAAAACCAAAGATTTCTGGATCATATGAAGATTATAGGAAGAAAAATAAAATAAACTCAATAACAGAAAAAAAAAAGAATAGAAGAGTGTGGCTATGTATTTAAGAAAGGCAAAATAATTGCAATGGCCCTTAAAATTTGTAAATGGGAGATCCCTCCCAAAGACATACACTGGAAGAAAGAAGACCCTTCATCCTTTTGCCATCCTGTTTTAGAGCTCATGTACAGAAGAGCCAGTGGACATCACAAATAAGCTAAAGGTCACCCATGTTTCCACCAAATGATGGAATGAGGGTAGACTATTTGAGGATGAGGTAGGCCAATTTGGTAGGCAAGAGAAGGGTTATAATGGAATGCCTAAAAGATGTGAACAGAAATCGTAATCAGAAAAGAAGTACTCTTTGGGT
Organism: Marmota monax; assembly: GCF_021218885.2. Taxonomy (NCBI): domain Eukaryota; kingdom Metazoa; phylum Chordata; class Mammalia; order Rodentia; family Sciuridae; genus Marmota; species Marmota monax. Next base: position 100,496 of record NW_026694240.1, on the reverse strand, counting down.
CTTATTAGCCCATTTTTGACACTTCTTTGTCCCATGATCCACCTCCTCAAGGTGTTCCTCATATCTATTAGGCCAGCTGCCCAGATAAATAGTCAGTGCATTGTAGGATGAATCAGTCTTGGAATCTAAAGACATGTTCAGCTCCGCCATTTTGACCTTCAGCAAGTTGCCCAGTGTTTTAGTTTCTTCATCATCTATAATAAGCAGGTGTATTAAGTCAAGTTCATCATCACTGAGTCTTTATATGGATGATAAGAGATAGTGTGTGCTGAGTGCATCAGTAGGAGTCAGTAAATTGTGGCTGATTTTATCTTCCTCCTTTCCATTGCCAGATAAGACCCGCCCCACCCTGCTTTCTGGCCTCTGAGGCACAGCAGTTCTTTATTTCGAAGGAACTTCCTACTCTCATTTTTCTCTCCTCAATAACAGAGCTTATGGTTTCATAATCATGGGTATCTTTTACTATATGGAACGCTGGTAAAATTCATCTTAATAGTAACTCTTAGAAAATGAATTTTTCTCATGTATATTCTTCACAAAATCAAAGCCTAATAGAGGTAGTCATAGGTAACTTCCAGAATCAAACTTCATTTCATCTCCTTTATGAGACATGGCACATTTTTCCATAAGTAGACACTGTCAGGTCCCAACGCCTCAAGAGATTTTCAAGTTTGAGGCCCCATTCTGTATAAAATAAATCAGAAACCTCTTTTATTAATTCTTTATGTCTCAAATTCTATCATATGAGTTGACTTGAAAGATAGTTTGCTTACTTTCCCTTCCCTTCTTGTCTGGAAATATTTTAGCATGTGCTTTTAAAAGATAAGGATTGTTTCAGAAAACATAATCACAGTACCACATGCCTTAAAAATGAACAAGAATCCCTTATCACCATCAGATATCCAGTCTGTATTCAGATTTAACAAAATAGAGTACACATATGTGTATCTATGTTTTAACACTTATTTATACAAACCAAGTCCATATAGTGCAATTGATAGATAAGCCCATTACATCTCTTTTATTCTATAGTTCCCCCTTTCATTTCTATTATTTTTTATTTGTAATTTATTTATCGAAAGAATTAGATGGGGAAAAAAAGAAAGAACTAGGTGATTTGTTCTATCGATTTCCCTATATCTTGGATTTTATTGATTGCACCTTATGTCTCTATCCCCTGTATTGCTTCTAAATTGGTAACAGTCACATCCCTAGGCTTGATCAGATCCAGGGAAGCTGTTGGGTAGGCATTCTTTGTCGGTAACAGTGTGCACCTCTGTCAGTGGACATATCATGTCTAGCTGCCTATTTTCTAATGATTCTAATAGTCATAATTCACTAAGGGTTTCTATTTCTTATCAAAGTGGTGAAATTCCAATTCATTTCCTCTTTACTTAATAATTGGGATATCTTTGCAATGAGAAACTTTGTTTGCTTTCTCTGATGCCAGCTTTCCAAGGAAAACAATCAATAGCGGTCTTCATAAATTCTGAATGACTGAATGACTGTAGCCCTTTTGGCCAGGTCTGAGGCCTGGGCATGGATCAGACTTGTTCACATTGCTGTAATTTCCTCTCAGGAACAGATACCACCAGAAGGACATCTCACTTTTCTGTCATAGTGTTGCTGTGAAGTATTGAAAATAAGTCAAAGTGATAGTGATATGGCCTCAGAAACAAAAAGCTTTGAAATCACTGACAGGCCAAATATGACATCCATAGCAGCCCCCTTCCTATCTTAATGGCAAATTCCAGAAGCTGCTTAACTTGGTATTGAGCACTGAAGAGAACTCCCCATGGACTTTAATTCCCACCTGATTCAAACTACTTTAATTCCCACCTGAGTCAAGCTGGGTCATCTCCTAATCTTCTAGAATCAGATAAATAAAGGAACTTGGCAGCCCTTTCTGATGAGTTCAATTATGACAAATGGTCCCAGGTTAGAAGACAGTATGTCCAGCCACAGATCAGCAGGATAGTTATCCTGACTTCCTGCTGTATTTTTCTAGATAATGACAGGCCCACCCTGAGTTGAGGAGTGAGGTTTGGGGTTGTGCTGCTCTGAAATCCTGCAGATTGAGCCAAGATAACAGGACATGTGGGAAATCTAGATTGAACTATTAAAAGGACCTGACACTGTTTTATTCATCTGTGTATTCCTACTGACACAGTTGCTTGCATGGAGCAACCACCCAATAAATATTTACTAGATATTTCCCCTGTAGAATATAGAGGAGGGTGATCTGGTCCGTTTCCTTATAACCCTATGAAGTTGAGTCAGAGTTTTCTGAACCTAACATATGTGTTTCCCTTATATCATATTAAGACATGACTCTTTTGAAAAACTCCGTCCTACCCACTGCCAAAGCAATGGCTAACCTAATTGTCTTTTTTTCTTTTTCATATAACCTCTCAAGTTTAAACCCAAAGCAGTCTCTCCCTCCCATATATATGCACTCATCAATTGCATTTACAAAGCCATCCGCTTATGGAGAGTTCAACACTGGGCATAAAAACCATCCAAGGAATCATTTCCAGGCTGGAAAGAGGAAGACAAATCCAATGAAATGCCCCAAACTGAAAACAAGGTAAAATTTATTGCATGTGAAAAGGAGTCACATGGAAGTTAAATGTTGGTCAGGAAGCATGAAAATATACATTTTGCATATCTTCTGTCCTGTTCCAGCAGGGCTCGATCACTCTTCACTCTCATGGACTACCATCTGGAAAGAAAGTGGACACTTTTAATCAAGTCAGGCAGCAGAGACATATTTCATCCTCTCTCCCAGCAAGCATCAGGGAGTTACTTGTTTATCTTGGTGGGACACAAGATACTTTTTGGACCTTGGGAGGATGTACCATTAAGCAATGTGAAGTCACCCTACAGCCTTAGGAACTGGCCACCAAATAGAGCAAGTCCCATACTCTGAATAGTAATCCTCCAACTTGTATAGTGACTACAGACAAGCTCATTTGGCTCTGGAGGGTATTCCTGCAGCAGCCTCTTTTGTACCAGCAGGGGGTGCTTGAGAGAGAGCTCACTAGGCACCCCTCATCTCATCCCTTTTATGGATGATATTTTTTGTATTGTCAACTACTGACCTGACTTTAGTGCTCAGCTCAGAGACTTGAAGCAAATTCCTTTTCTTCCAGAGCCTGAGATTCCCCAGCCATAAAGGAAAGGGTTCCCTGCAATCACCAGGGTCAATAGCTTACCCGGCTGGAAGTGAAGTCTCGGGTCTTGGCACGAAGCTTATTGACTTGGGATTCCGCAATATCAGCACGTTCCTCAGCCTCCTCCAACTCATGTTGAGCTTTCCGGAATTTGGTGAGATGAACATTGGCTTGTTCATCCTGAAACCAAAGAGCCCAGCAGGTAAGATCCTCTCTCTGAGCTCCCTGTAGGAACTGGACCAGGCCACCATTGCAAAGCTACCCTCCTCCCTGACTTACAGCCTCCTCGGCCTGCCTCTTGTACGACTTGACTTTCACTTGAAGTTTATCAACCAGATCCTGTAATCTCAGCACATTCTTTCTGTCCTCTTCACTCTAAAAATGACAAAAATGGAATGTTGCTAGAGAAGAGGGAATAGAGATGTACAAGGCCTGGCTAGTTTGCTGGGCTCAAGTGTTTCTTCCTCTATACAGGTGGAGAATCCAAGGTGGCATTTGCACCTTACAGAGAAAATGCCTGTCAGGTTCTCTTTCCACCTACCTGATACGTTAGCTCTTTGACTCGCCGCTCATACTTCCTTAGGCCCTTCACAGACTCGGTGTTCCTTTTCTGCTCCCCTTCCAGCTCAAACTCCAGCTCTCGGATCTGAGGGAGACGGTCAGGAAATTAGTGTGGGGCTGGAGAATGAATGATCAAGAAATTAGTGTGGAGGCTGCTGGGCTCAGATTTGCCAGAGCTGCTCCTGCAAGTACCCGCGTCTCCAGTTTCTGGATCTGCTTCTTGCCGCCCTTCAGCGCCAGCTGCTCGGCCTCATCCAGCCGGTGCTGCAGGTCCTTCACTGTCTGCTCCAGATTCTTCTTCATCCGCTCCAGGTGGGCGCTGGTGTCCTGCTCCTTCTTCAGCTCCTCAGCCATCATGGCAGCCTAAAAAACAAATCAGACCCACAAAGATGAAGACAAAGCTCAGGGGCCTTGGAGCTGTTGAAACCTGGGTGCCCCAGAGGACCAGAGGCCAGGCTGAAGTCAAAGGATAATAAGTAGGACAATTAGTGAGCATGTCTTCCGCCCTGGAAATACACACACACACACATATAAATACACACACTTTTGTGTGTGTTAATAAATATATATGTGAGAGAGATAAAAACTGTTTAAAATAACCGAGATATAAATAACCTAATAAATGAAACCCACAAGGCCTGGATGGGAAACAGTATCTTCCCTTTCCTGAAACTGAACTCCTTGGGACCTTGTCCCACTCCAAGAATTCTTTCTTTCATTATCACTGATATTTATTTTCAAAGGATCCTGAGATTTGAAGAAGACAGATTGAATATCCAGTCTCACAAATTTGGAGATTAAAGGAAGGCGTCTGGAGAATTAAGGTGGTGCTTGAACAAACAGGAAAGCAAAATAGTTTTGAGGTAGTATTCTCCCATCAGGCAGCAGGTGGTGCTATTGGAGCTTCCAGGATATCCAGGAAGTTCAGCTAGACACAGGGGAGAGAAACCTAATAGGACAGTGACAGCAGGAGGCCTTACTCCCATATCTGGAAGAAGTCAGATATTGAAAGAAAGAAAATCATGCCTTTCCACTGAAAAAATAAGCAGGATGTGATCCCTTTCTTTCTTCTTCTTCTTTTTTTTTCCTATGTCCTACTTTTAAATGTTGAGGGGGTAACTGCTGAGTTTGAGGGGAGGTAGGAGTGGTATTGGAGCAACATGTCCACCCTGTGTGTCCTGGGGGAGACTCTGCCTGTCTCAGGGCACTCTCTGGAGATGAGGGAAGACCATAGACTTTAATGATGCACGGTTCTGGTCGCCCTGCGAAACAGGAAAGAGAAGCCTTACATCTGTGATGGCCTTCTTGGCCTTCTCCTCAGCATTTCTGGCATCCCTGCTGGCATCTTCCACCTCGCTTTGGAGCTGGGTGAGGTCTGTCTCCAGCTTTTTCTTGGTATGGATGAGACTGGTGTTCTGCAGCAAGAGGATGGGCGTTACACAGCTGTGTTGGAGGCCGAACCCTCTCACCTTGTCCTCTCTGCCCCTACCTGGGTGTGCAGCAGCTGCACTCTCTCATTGGAATCCAGGAGCTCCTGTTCAGCCAGTTTCCGGGCCCTCTCTGTCTGCTCTAGTGTGGCCCGCAGTTCCTCCACCTCTGCCTGCAGCAGGTTGGCTCTGCGCTCCACGATTGCCAGCTGCTCCTTCAGGTCCTCCTGGCCCCGCAGAGCATCATCCAGGTGCAACTGAGTGTCCTAGCCAGAGGGAAAAGGAAAATTCTATTTGAAGTGGAGGTACTAGGACCATGAGCCTTCTATCTTTGAGAATATGAGGACAAGAGAGGTCTCTCCCACCCCCCAAGGTAGCTCTTTCAACCTTCAGCTGTCCCTGGACACTCCTGAGGTGCTTAAGGGTCTCTGCCGCTTGGCGGTTGGCATGGCTCAGCTGGATCTCAATCTCATTCAGGTCTCCCTCCATCTTCTTCTTGATCCTGATGGCTTCATTTCTGCTCCTCACTTCTGCATCCAGGGCACTCTGCATGGTCTCCACTGTCCTCTGGTAGTTCCTCTTCAGCTGCTCAATCTCTTCATCCTTCTCAGCAATCTTTCTATCAATTTCTGATTTCACTTGCGTCAGTTCAAGCTGGATTCGGAGGATCTTGGCTTCTTCATGCTCAAGAGCAGCCTTTAAAAAACAAAAACAAAACGAATGGTATCTATGCCTGTTATAAGTCTGCTCTATGACCTTTGGGGTAACAAAACTTCAGTGGGATATTTCCTAAATCGAACTCTATAATATTCAAAGCTACTTTTAAAAAACCTCGAATTTATCTTCAGTGCAAAAATAGAATAAGGTTCACTGCTATTTAGTTTTGATTATACAATAAAACAATAATAACACTTATTTTAATTTTATGGGTCTGGAGATTGAATCTGGGGGTGGTGAGGAGATTCTACCATTGAGCTACATCCCCAGCCCTTTTTATTTGTGTTTTGAGACAGGGTCTCCCTGAGTTGTTGAGGTTGGCTTTGCTGCCTCACCTCCACCACCATGCCCAACAACAATAACATTTAAATCATCATATTTCCCAGGAGCAGGAAGCACTTTACAAATATTTGAAATTCACCTAAGATTTTGTAAAATCTCATTCTTTAAATGTAATGACTTTCTCCAATACATTCAAGATAACTCACAGGTATTATTTCATTCAACCTCAGTTACACTCTTTGACGGGAAAGGGAAAGGCTTTAGGACTGTGATTTTGCAAAGGCAAAAGCCAAGATACAGAATGGGCTCAGCTGGCCTCCCAGGCTCCCCCTCATTGTCTCTGCTGCCGCCTCCCCAGCATTCATGCTCACCTCTGCTTCTTCCAGAGCCAGCTGAATATCAGCCTTTTCCAGCTCCATCTGCTTCCTTGATTTCTCCAGCTCATGGATGGTTTTGCCATTTTCAGCAATTTGCTCTGTGAGATCCGCTATCTCTTCTGCAATGAAATAAGTTTCCATTGTACTTGGACGCCTCTGCACGGGTTGCCAGGCATGCAAAGCACCAACTCAATGCTTTTTTTCACTAGTTTATTAAAATTCTAAGGACTGCTGTTTCCTAGAGATAAGATGTAGCTCAGAGAGACTCAAAAAGAACGCTTGGATAGTGAACGCTTTCTGAGGGTGCCTCAATACACATGCGTGCGGGGATCTGAATAATGGAACCATCCCTATCCAGCACACTGGCTATGGAGTGTGAAGGGAGGCAGTTTCAGACCATAGCCGACTGTTTGGAGCAGCTTACGCTCTAAGTTCTTGTTTTCACGCTTCACAGTTTCCAGTTGATCTAATGCTTCCTCATAGGCATTTTTCAGTTTGAAGAGCTCAGTGCTCAAAGACCGGGACTCCTTCAGAGACGCCTCCAGCTCTGCTTGGCTCTCCTCGCATTTTGTCTTCCACTCAGCTAGCACCTGAAACACCAGGATGGAAGGGATTTCTAAGAGTTCTCCTCCAAGCTTCTTACTAAATATTACCATAATGCAAATAGTCTCAGAGTTAGTACTAAGTTGGTGGTGTCTGGATCCTTCTTGATTATTGGACTAACCAGGATTTCATTCCATCCATTTACTCAAGATAATCCGTAACAATTGCTATCTCCAAAAAGCAAATGGATCTTTTGGGAAGGAATTAGTTAGGCTAAATTGCTTTGTTCCTAATATGAAAATGGCCCTGAACTTCTAAGTGTTTTATTAAAACATTGGTTCAAATCATCCTTATCTGCCATACTGAGAGGGGAAAATTCCAAAAGCCTGTCCTTGGGACCCAAGTTAGAGTACCACATAACAACCATCTTGACACAAGGGGGAAGGAACAAGGCTTGGGGCTAAATGACATTGTAGAAATTGATTCATATCCACTGACAATGTTGGAAAAGGATTTTCACCCCCATCCCATTCCCATTCTGTTTCACAGACAAGGAAACCACATCTTGGTGAAGTTCAGAGACTTTCCCAAGGCCACCCTCCTGGGAATGGGAAGAGTCAGGTATGGGACCCAATCTCATCCTTCCATGCCATTTGAATTCCCCCACATCATGTATTCACCCAAGAAGAAGCTGATCCCACACCTTGTCAAAGTTCCTCTGCTTCTTGTCCAGAGCCGCAGCCAGAGAGTTGGCTCTTTCCACATCAATCATCAGATCCTCAACCTCCCCTTGCAGCCTCTGTTTGGTCTTCTCCAAGGAAGCACATTTAGCATTCACTGCCTCAACTTGTTCCTCAGAATCTTGAAGGCGCTGAGCAAGTTTTTTCCTTAGAGAATATGAAAGAGAAGCAGATGCTATTTAAGTTTCAATCTTCTTGAACATCACTGTTCATCAAGTTGGAATCACTAATCTATGTGATTCAAACACCCAGTGCTTTCATAAGCCCAGGAGAATTCCCTGTCTGCTCAAAATCCGTGATCAATAATCTGTCTTGTCTTTAACCAAGATCAAAGTTGTTTGTCTTAATGAAATGTACTAACAGTAAGTTCCTCTAATGGCACAGCACTATATTCAAAGGCACATGTAACAGGAAAACATCTAGTAACAAAAACAAATTCATCAAATGTACCCCCAAGGAGTTCTAAAGCATTATGATCACTGAAGGTTTCTAGTTCTTCTAAGGGCAGAGAGTTGCGTACTTGGCCTCCTCCAGCTCCTCCGTGCGCTGGATGGCATCCGTCTCATACTTGGTCCTCCACTGGGCAACCTCACTGTTGGCCTTGGACAGCGCCCTCTGCAGCTCGGCTTTGCCTTCCTGCTCCTCCTCATACTGCTCCCGCAGCAGGTCACAGTCATGGCGGGAGGACTGCAGGGCGTGGGCCAGGGCATTCTTGGCCTGTGGGAGTTAAGAAAGAGCCCCCAGTGGACTTAATCCTATGTGCATCATACAATCTAGGTATGTTCCTGCTAACATCACCTATGGAATAAAGTTGCAGTTTTGTTTGTTTTATCTTATTTGCAGGTAGTATATGAAAATTAGATCAAGGGAGCATCCTTCAGAGGAGATACCTTGCTCTCTTCTTCCAGTTGCCTCTTGAGCTCTTCTATTTGTTGAGTAAATGCTTGCTTGCTCCTGGAAAGTTGGGACACTGTGCTTTCCTTTTCTTCCAGTTGACGACTCAGCTCACCTATATCCAGAAGGAAATATTTTCATGGCATTCATTCATTCACCAAGTTTCTACTGTGTATAAGGCCCTGTACCAAGGTCTGGGGAAAGAATAAACGATAAGATGTGGGCTCTTCTTGAAGAAGAAATGGAAAGCATAACCTGATATCATTTTAAACTACTGGAAGATGGGAGTGGCTTCTGTTGATTAAAAAAAAAGGTGGGGGGAATAATTGTAAATTGAAGCATTACCAGTGGTTCTTAACAACTCCCATTAAACCTCTCCAGTGGCTGGTATTTCCAGCTGTTTGTTGGTCATAAAGAGGAATATTTTGGATTTATATTTCTAATAATGTGAAGTTAGACTCTTGCGTAAATTAGGTAAGTTCAGGTTTATATCCTTATACAGAAGTCAGAGAAAAAAAGAGGGTGGGAATTTATGACTCCAGAGGTCAACCTTAAGGTTATTGTAGAAGTGACAACTAGCTACACTTCTCATCTCCATTGTCTTGGCTATGGATGCAGCAAAATATGGATGAGCAAAACCTATAATGACAGACCAGTCCTGGGTGGAGCCACATTTTCAATGTAAAAGCCTCAAATAATGTTCCTTTATATTTTTATGACACACCAAGAGCAGTTGGCCCTGTTTCTCTCTTTATTCTCTAAAACACCCGAATGCACATGATGTGCATCAAGAAGCAGAAAGGCCATGAGTCTTGGTTTCTCGTCCTATTTCTGCCAATGAGATTTCAGCTGAAGCAAGTTGATCCTAATTGTGACAGAGCTTAAACAAGGTGATATTTTGAGTCCCTTCTTATTCTCTCTGGTTTTTACTGAACTCAGTGCTCTCTTCCTTTAGGAAACTGTAGATGGCCCCCTTTGTAGGTTATTTTGATTACTTCTCTCTTGAAAATGTTCTTTCCTAGAGACTCTCCCTCAGACACGCACACTGTTCTAGGCGCCGTTGTGTTTTCGCCCTTTTGGTTTCCTGCACATCGCTCACCTGCCTCAGTCTGAAGCCGAGACTTCTGTGTGGTCAACTCGTTCAAGCTCCTCTGAATCTCCTCATTCTTGCCCCTGGCCTCGCTTAACTGATCCTCCAGAGTTCGACATATCTTTTCCAGATTGGCCTGAATGAAGTATTGGGAAAGGGAGAGAAGGCGGGCAGAGGTCAGGTATGAAGGGTCCCAGGTGCAACGTGTCTCCCTTACGTGTCTCCCACCCTAGCCAGGCACCTTAGACTTGGACACACTCTCCACACTGCTGGAGAGGTCGTCGATCTCGAGCTTGAACTCGCTCTTCTCCTTCTCCAGCTTCTGCTTGACCCGCTGCAGGTTGTCAATTTGCTCCCCGAGCTCCGCCGCGCTGTCCGCGTGTTTCTTCCTCAGCGTGGCCACCATGGCTTCGTGCTGCAGGGTGGCCTCCTCCAGGTCCCTGCGCAGCTTCAGGAACTCCGCCTCCCGCTTCTTGTTCAGCTCGATCTGCGTGGAGGTGACTCCGCCCGCCTCCTCCAGCCGCTCGCTCAGCTCCTCCAGTTCCCGGGCGTAGTCACTGCGCTGTTTCTCCGTCTTGGCGCGGGTCGCTCTCTCCGCCTCAATTTCTTCTTCCAGCTCCTCTATGCGTGCCTGTACAGAGCAAGCAGCCAGTCACTCACTCCTCCAGAGTAACCAACTCACAGGGTCACTGTCCACAGCAGCTAAGATATGAAATCAACCTAAGAGCCCATCCACGAATGAATGAATAAAGAAAAAGTGGTACATATACACAATGGGATTTTGTTCAGCCATACAAAGAATGCAATCCTATCATTTGCAGTTAATAAGATAGAACTGGAAGACAACATGTTTGGTGAAATAAGTCAGGCACAGAAAAGCAAGTATCACGTGTTCTCATATGTGGAGGTTGAAAAAAATGTGGAATAGTGATTACTAGAGGTTGAAAAGGATTGGAGGTTGTATAAAGGCAGGCTGAATTTGATCAATGCATGCCTTATGCATGCATTGAAATATCACATTGAAGTCAATGTGTACATATTAAGTAATGCATGTTAATAAAAATAAAAGAATAGGTTAGCTTCCATTCCTATCAGACAAATCTGTTTATGGATTTTCCCCAAGAAATAGGAATATTGATAAGTTTTCTTTCAAAGGCTTTTTCCTTTACCAGCATGGTCATTACCCCTGCAGTGACCAACCCAGGATATTTTCTACTCAACTGAATGTTGATCCAAATAATTGTGAATTTATTATAAGTTAAGAAAATCACTGTGCATCCCTGCGGAGTCAGCTGGCAGGAAAGGAACCTGTGAGAAAGGCAGCCTCATTGTCCTGCCCATTTGTTCTAAATGGCTTAGAGCTCCAGCACACTGAGTGAGTGACACCACACGTGAAAGAGAAATCCAAAGACCTCCTACCTGTAACTCTTTGATCTTCTTCTGGAACTGGAGGCCCAGAGTCTGTTCATCTTCTACTTTGCTTTGTAGTTGACTATATTCAAAATCTTTCCTGGGGAGGGAAGTGTACACTGTATGAAAACAGAATCCCCAGTAACTTATAAACTTGAGAGCAGTGGTTTTAGGACCTACTTCTTGAGCCTTTCATCCAACTGTTGCTTATCATTCTCCAGATCTAATATAGACTCTTGGGCAAGCTTCAGGTCTCCCTCCAGCTTCCTTTTGTTCCTCTCCAAGTCTACTCGGAGCTTCTTTTCTTGCTCTAGAGAACTTTCCAGCTAAAAAAAGGCACCATTTCCTTTTAGGGAACAAAGGCTTTGCAAGAGGACCCCTGGGTGCTCTTTCAGCCCTGAAGGAGTCCTGATGAACACTGTTTACTTACATCATCCACTTGCTGTTCCAGTTTGCTCTTGATTTTGCTCAAAGAATTGACTTTGTCCTCCTCTGCCTGCAGGTCATCCAGGGTCTGCTGGTGGGCCTCTTGCAGGGCCTTCTTCTCTCTGGTTAACTTTGCAATTGTTTCATCTAACCCTGCCAGTTCCTCAGTAAGGTTTTTAACCTAAGAAGAAGTCACAAGCAATTATAAAAAGAAATAAAGTCTAGTTTGCAATGACTGCATCAAACAAGAAAGACCCATCAGGACAGTACCTTGTTCTCGGTGGCATGCTTCTCCTTTTCAACCTTGGCCAGTGTCAGCTCAAGGTCATCAATGTCTTTCTTCAGTTCTGAGCATTCATCTTCCAGTTTCCTCTTCTTGGCGGTCAGCTCAGCGTTGATCTCTTCCTCATCCTCAGCTCTCTCGGTCACCTCTTTGATCTTGGCCTCAAGCTGGAATTTGGCTTTGATCAGCTGGTCGCATCTTTCCTCAGCATCCAACAAGTTTTCACTTTCCTTTAAGAAACAAACAAACAAAAAAAATCACAATTTCCTTGAATGAGATAAGGTTTGTGATGATCCAGTGTTTTTGTTCTATATGAAATCCTTTATAGAGCATCCCAACACAAAATTTTTTAAAAATCCCACAAATAATCCAGCTTTCCTAAATACATAAACAAATCTAGAAGGATTTTTTTTTTAAAAAAAAGAAAGAAAGAAAAGATTTCTAAAACACATACAGCTTGTACTTGGAGCTGCAGGTCATTCTTCTCTTGTACCAGAGTCACCAGTTTTTCTTCTAGCTCCTTCCTTTTTGCCTCTGACTTGGCCAGTTCATCCTTGGTTTTCTGAAACTCTTCCTTCATGGTAGCCATCTCCTTCTCAGTCTCCGCACTCTTGAGGAGGGGCTTGATCTTGAAGAAGAGTTTCATCCAGGGCCAGTGCTTGACATTCATGAAGGAGCGAATGTTATACTGGATGCAGAAGATGGACTCCCTAAAAAACACGACATTGTTCATTCCTAAGGGAGACTCCCTCTCTCCCCAGAGAGTGCACATTTGAACAAAGACCCTGGTCTACCTCCTCTGCACCATCTTCTGGAACTCCACACGCATGAGAAATCCTCTGCACACAGCTTGTGTCCTGGTGATCAGTTTGGCCAGGCGGTCATCCCGCATCTCTTCCAGGGTTCCCAGTAAGCCTGCCTTGAAAAATACCTTAGAGGGGAGAAGAGTGACATTAGTCAGTTGTCTGGAGATGTTAACAAGACAAATAGGCCAGCATCTGTCAGAATTGAGGCATTACCTTGGTATGTCCAAATTTGTACTGTGTGTGGTCAATATCAATGGAGGCCAAGAGTTTTTCGCAAGCTTTCTTGCTGTCGATGAATTGGCCCTCTGGGATTGCACTGGCATTCAGCACTCGATATCTGCCATTGTAGACACAGAATTAATTATAAGCTGTTGACAAAGACAAAAACCCTGGAGACCAGCAACTCTAGGCCTCTCTTCCTAAAGGCCAGAAGACCAAGTTCACAAGAGTTAAAAAAAAAAAAAAGAAAGAAAAGAAAAGAAAACCAAACTGGACCATAGTCTCACTGCTAACTAGCCTGAATCTAGACCTTGGGACCTTTAGGCCCTGTTTTTTTTTTTTTTTTCTTTTTTTTTTGCCATTCTGTGTATCAGATCAGTCCCAGAGAAAAACATGGAAGAAACAAGTATAGTTTGTCTTGACTGAGTGGCAGGTTATTTATTTTATATGAAAGCCTACAACTGTTCTTTTGAAATGCTTTTTTTTTCATGCCAATATTTCTTTAAAATTCTAGTCTTTGTATATCTCATTAAGAAGCATATACAATATTTTTATCGCATACCTTTGCTTAAAATCCCCATAGAGAATCCTATTTGGGAATCCTTTCCTGCAGATACGGATGCCTTCCAGCACACCATTACACCGCAGCTGGTGCAGGACCAGGCTGTGTTCCATAGCCCCTGAGAGCAGAAGCAAGACACATCAGCTTCACACAGAATTTCTCGCAAACTGAGCACCTTCTAGAGAGCCATCAGGTGCCTCACCTGGGGTCTTGGTTTCGTTGGGAATTATACAGCGCACAAAGTGAGGGTGAGTAGTTCTTAAATTTGACATCAGCTTGTTCAGGTTTTCCTAAAAGGAAAAGATCAATTTAACGGCTTTTACAAAGACACAGATATGTTGCGATGAAAAATAAGTTAGGTATATAAATTTATCATGAATTCCAAAGAATAGTAAAATGAACCCTCTCCTTTAATGGTCCTATGTCTAGAGGTATAGGAAAATAACTGATTCACAGGTTAAACATTCCTAACCTGAGAGTCTGAAATCCAAAATTCTTCAAAGTCTAAAACTTTATGAGTGCTGACATGACACCACAAGAGGAAAATTCCACACCTGACCTCATGTAATGGGTCATAAGGAAAATGCAGGTGCACTACAAATATTACATAAAGTCATCTTCAGGTTATATGTGTAAGATATATATGGAACATATATGAATTCTACATTTAGACTTGGGTCCCATCCCCAAGAAATCTCCTGTGTATAAGAAATATTCCAATGTCTAAAATCTGGAACACTTCTGGTCCCAAGTATTTTAGATATGGGGAACTCAACCTGTCAGTCTTTTACCTCCCAGTGAGCCAGAGTATAAAATGGTTTCTGAAATCAACTTTGGACCTGTGTCCTGCTCCTGCCACAGCATGGGCTGCTATTACTGTTGCCTAAAGGTGAGTTGGAGAGTTGGTGCTGGGAACTCTCCTCCCTGGCCAGCCAACTCAGCCAAAATGCAGTACAATTGACAATGAAATTTTAGCCCCACATAAAAATAATAAAAATTGTCCTTCAAAAAGAAAAGGAAAGAAATTTTGGCTCCATATTTGTTCCACCTCATGTATGTATGATCATATTATCCCTCAACCTCAGTGAAGTGATTAGTTTCAGACAGTATTACTATTCTAAAATAAACTCAGGATAGAATCTCTCTCCATTTCTCATTTTGATGTAACTTAAGTGAACCAGAAGCAAATAAACTTGTATTTTTCATACCCTGAAAAGTGCAGAGACAGTTTGGAAGGAAGAACCCTTTTTCTTTGCAACTTTCTTCTTCCCACTGTCAGCTGAAAGAAACAAGAGGGCAGGTGCTGTTGGATCTACAAAGTCTACTGGGTCCTGTGGAACAAAGGGAAGGAGATCATGTGAGGACAAGACCCTCACTGTTTCTGGAGTTTCTTACCATCCGCAGTAGCGAAGGTGGCATAGAGGTGTGCCAGGAGCCTGTTGGAGGACTTCTGGTACAGCCCCACCACAGTCTCGTTCAGGGGGTCTTTGTTCTTCTCCAGCCAGCCCGAGACACTGTAGTCCACAGTGCCTGCGTAGTGGATCAGTGAGAAGTGGGCCTCAGCCCTGCCTTTGACCACCTTGGGTTTCTGGAAGTTGCTGGACTTGCCCAGGTGCTGGTCATACAGCTTGTTCTTGAAGGAGGTATCTGTTGCCTTGGGGAACATGCACTCCTCTTCCAGGATGGAGAAGATGCCCAGTGGCTAGATTTAAGACAAGGCAAAAAGGCATCTGGGTAAATGTGAAAAGCAGAGTACATGGGCAGAAGGGACCAAGTAGACAGAGGAGGTTACCTTCTCAATGAGCTCAATGCAGGCAGCCAGGTCCATCCCAAAGTCAATGAAGGTCCACTCGATGCCTTCCTTCTTGTACTCCTCCTGCTCCAGCACGAACATGTGGTGGTTGAAAAACTGTTGCAGTTTCTCGTTGGTGAAGTTGATGCACAGCTGCTCCAGGCTATTATACTGATACCAAAATATAACATTCATTTGAAAAATTAGTCTACTTTCAAAAGCAGAGACCCACTAGCATTTCTGCCTACTGCCTTGGGCCTCCCCTGTTCATTCATCCTTTCAGAGCCAGTCACATTCTTCCAGGCTTTGACCACCTCTTCTCCATGGAGTCTGACCTCCAAACATCCAACTAGAAGCTGTTTCTCCTTCTCCTGAGCTCCCATAGTCTGAGCGTCTCTTGTGCACTTTGTCTTGTGCTAACTCTTCTGTGCACCTTATTGACTTGCGCTTTCCCTCAACTACAACCACAAGCTCGGCTTGTTCTTTTTCTCCTGCATGTCTAGTGCTGTCTAGAGACTAAATACACACTTTGATAATCTGTATGCTTTTCTCATGGACGCAGTAGAACAATTATACAAAAATATTACATGATTGACTTACTACTCTCAAATTGTATCTTTGTCTTTCTGGCTTTCCCTAAGTCACTGATAGCATTTTTGTTTGTTTGTTTGTGTTAAACTATTTGGCGATGTCCTTTAAAATTCCACTTTACAGAAGTCTTTGCCTCTCAAAATGACACAAACCCTCCCAAGATGGTCCCTTTTTTTTTTTTAACCTGATTCACTCTATCTAGCTTTTCTACAAAATAAACACTTTGACATCTTCCCTTTAGGATTATGAAAAACAAGTCCCCCATACAAACATGTATAAAAGGAAGAGTATAAATCATACAAACCTCAAAGATTTCAAAGCCTGCAATGTCCAAAACCCCAATGAAGTGTTGTCTCGGGAGCTTGGTGTCCAGTTGCTGGTTGATGCGAGTGACCATCCATAAGAACAACTTTTCATAAACTGATTTGGAAAGGGCATTCACAGCATGATGGACCTGTGGGGGTGGGGAAGATCAGCTAATAAGTAGGAAGATAGTGACCATAAGGGACTTTGGTCCCTTTCTGGCCTTGAGCCAGTACCTTACCTGATCCACAGTTTGACCTTTGGTAACATACTCATTCCCAACTTTCACTCTGGGGAAGCACAAGGCTTTCAGGAGATCCGAGGAGTTCAGGCCCATCAAGTAGGCTGTTTTGTCAGCCACTGTAAAGAAAAGAAAGCTAATGTTCAGCAAGGTAGAAGAGACTCTGAAAATCATGCAGTGGTTCAAAGCTTGGCTGAGCTCATCTTGGTATGTCTTACATTCCATAACATTGAGCTGCTTAGGTGGGGAAGTCAGAGAATATGATGGGGATTTTCTGAAAAGGCAGACTTAGGTTCCAGAAAGCCCTGGTTACTTCTCATTGCACCTGAAACAGGACTATTCTAGGGATTCTGCTAGAGTGGGAGGTGATGGTGCTTATAGGCATCTGAGGCCCAGAAAAGGGTCATGACCCTTCTAGGTAGAAAAAGTATTAACTGATTTCAAGAGAAACATCAAATGGTGAACAACCTACCAGTTCTGGCCTATGGTCTGCTGTGGGGATTTTGTACCTTCTGTGCCGTCTGGCTCCGCTTGCTCCTCTCGCTGCTTCTGCTTGAACTTCATGTTCCCATAATGCAATACAGCCCCCGTCAGCTTGTAGAGTCCAGATTTCTCTTCGGGGGTGAAGCCCAGGATGTCAATGGCACTCTGGCATGGAAAGAACAGCCTGTCAGTCCATTGCCCCAGTGATGGAGGAGGAATTCACCACGTTTTCCATCTCTCCCACTTACATCTGTAGCCAACAACTCCTCAGCATCATCGATACTATCCACCAGGATTTCACCCTGGCTGATGAATGGGTAGTCATAAGGGTTGGTCGTAATGAGAAGCAGCTCTGAAATGATAAGTAGTTTGAGGAGATGCAAGAAAATATCACCTTGTGGGTTTGAGCTCTTGCATCCTGGCCTAGGACTTTAATTGCTGGAGCCAAATTAAATGTAGAGTTAGTAACCTCTAGACAGCTTCACAATATTAAGGCTATGACTAAAAACATAGTCCAAGGGAGACTTTGCAGTCTCTCAATGCTACATAGATAAAGAACTCTCAGAATGCAGCTCAGTGGTAGAGCACTTGCCTACCATGCTTGAGGCCCTGGGTTTCTATCCCCAGCATTGAAAAAAAAAAAAACCCTTAGAGAGAATATTTAAATTTTCTTACTTCAAATATGACAGAGATGCATGTCAATGTAGGTTAAGGAAAGCTAATAGGGAAAACTGGCTGAGGGAGGGTCAGGACAGGAGGCTACCCTGCCTGTGGGAAGTACAGGTTGTTTGGTATAATCATAGCCTTTTAAAAAATTTGTTGAAAAGCTGCTGACCAGAGGCTGAGCAGACACAGCCAGAGAGCAGAGAAGACAGTGTGCACGGATGCCTCTGTTAGGTACAGAACAAGGAGCAGAGTGATTCTCCACACAGGCTGCTGCATGGGCCTCACATTTGATGAGAGGTTGGTTTCTGTGCCAGAACACAAGGGGGCGCTCAAGGACAATTAAATGCTTAGTTATTTAGAAGGTTTTGATAAGCCAGGGCTGAATCCAATAGTGATTTGATCTTGTTACTGACTCTCTGATTATGTTTTTCACATTGGCATGTCGTTGCCCAAACAGCCACATGATGGGCCTAAAATAAATGTCCTTCACTGGACAAATGTCCTTCATTGCCACCTATGGACAGATTACAGCTCTCCACGGTGTAGTGATTCACAACCCCTGGTGCATGAAGACCAAGGCAGCCAGTAACTCCCTTACCTATGAGCTCAGGCTTCTTGTTGGAAAGAATCTGGTAGAAGATATGGTAGCTTCTCTCAGCCTTCAGCTGAAAGGTGACTCTTGATTTTTCCAGCAGATCTGGAACACAAACAAAGCCCTGGCTTCCAAAGTGATCCCCAATTGCTGAGACCTCATCTGATCCCAGTGTATCTACTTACAAGTTTCAATGTCTGCTGAGGCCAGCTTTCCAGTGGTACCAAAATGGATTCGAATGAATTTTCCCTGCAGGGGGAAAGAGAGACCTGATCCTACCATGGCCCCAATGACTCCACCTGGTTTCCAGGGCAGTATGAATGGGAGCCTTCCCCCTGTAGTTTGAACCTTTCCCCGCTTCTCCTTTCTTCTCTTTCCAGTAATGGTGTGGCTCTGTTGCTCCTGTTCCTCATGGCCTGTGCTCCCCCATCCCTTGCACATATTTAGACAACAAAGCAACTAGACTAATTTTTTCAGCATGTGCATCAAACCATATCACTTCCCTGCTTACAGGATCCTTCAGGAGCTTCCTGTTGTACTAGGAGTAGATTCCAAATAACTTCTTGTGGCCTATGTCCTCCTCCATGACCAGGTCACTTCTTCCCTCTTGCCTGTCTCATGCAACCTGTCCCCTTATCTCACAGACTCTCGTTAGGTCCCTTCCCCAGGCCCTTTCCACCTCAGGGATTGTGTGCTTCTCTTCCCTTCATCCTGATGACTTTAAAGCCTGGCTCCTTTTCATCCTGCAGATCTTGGTTCATGTGCCAAAGAACTGCCCCTTAGAGAGGCTTTACCTACCAACCCCATCTAAAGGACATCTGGCCCCCAGTTATTCTGTCACATGCCCTGTTTATTGAAGTTCATGTGAAAGTATCTTATTTGTCACATCCTCTCACTGTTGCTCTCCACTGGTCTCTAAACTCCCTGGGACAGGCATCTTTCCTGTCTTGTAATCTACAAATAAGATTCAATTGCAACCAACTCAGGCTTACAAAGCGGGAGGAGTTGTCATTCCTCACAGTCTTGGCGTTCCCAAAGGCCTCCAGCAGCGGGTTGGCACTGATGATTTGATCTTCCAGAGTGCCCTGATGAAGAAATCAAGGGAGGAAGGAAGATTTATTTTTAAACCATAAACATGACAATTAAAACTTCTCACCAGTTCTGTTTCTCCTGCCTGGCAGCTCTGGTGAGGCCTGTCCCTCCCTCCCTGACTTTCCAATTTGAGGACCAACCAAATCAGCAGCATGCCCTTCTCAAAGCACTTTTATCATCCCATCTTATTTGACACTAGCTGGGTCTCCTGATTGGACATTACTTGAACACTTGATTCTCCAGTTCATTTAGATTGTCTGTATTCATTTCATACTGTGGCTACACATTTGAGTTCAAAAGCAAATATGGACTATTGCTCTCTCCAGTTGGTATCTGATTCTACCCTTAAGGACAGGCATCCTGAGCTGCCCCCAATTTCATCTTTCTTAGTTAAGGCTTGAAGCCTTATTTCTGAAGAAATCACAGAATCTGGTCCTGTGAGATCTAACATACTGGGTTGTCTAAGATGATCACTTATCCTTCAAGATTTTATATCCTAGCCTGCCTTCCTTTCCTTGCGGAGGGAAATGTGATGACACTTAGCCTCCTAATTCTGAAGTTAAGACAGAGGTTAGAAGTACAAGCTGAACAAGCCTTTCTCCCCTCCATACTTTCATTTTGGAGTCCTTCTTCTTGGCGAGGTCTCCAGTAGCTGCAATTGTTGCAAAGTACTGGATGACCCGTTTGGTGTTCACAGTCTTTCCTGCCCCGGATTCTCCGCTATTCAGGGCGATCGAAAGACAGAGAAAGGAGAAAAAAGAAGAAGAAATAAGTCCTGTTAAATGTATAAACAGTTGTCACTCATCTGGACAGCCTGAACCACATCTAATATACACCTATCAAACAAACCTGAGAGACTACTAAAGAGAGACAGAGCCCCGGGGTCTTATGCATGCTTTTGTGCCCATCCCAAACCTATCTGTTCACTGTAGACTTTGCTCCAAACACTTTTTAATGAACAGAATAAAGCAAGTAACACCTTTGGCCACAGCTATGAAACCAGTCTATTCCTTGAATACTTACGTGATCAGAATGGACTGGTTTTCACGATCTGCCAAAGGAAAAATAAATCAGAGTTGATGGCAATATAAAAAAGAGCTCCCTAATTCCATCTATCTCTCAAGCAGTCCGTTAAATTGTGCAATGTCAGTTTCATGTGGTTTAAGTTAGGGAGAACTTGATTTAGGCAATGCCATTTTGAAACATATCCTCCACCTTAGAATAACTGTCACCCTGTGTTTACTGTGACCCAGAACAACAGTCAGCCTGATCTAAACCCCAGACAATAATATCCTATGATGAGAATTGTGCCCTGGAACTGAAATCTTAAGAAACATCCAGTTTGACATGGAACAGTGGCCAGCACAAAGAATGATGGTGATCACAAGAACCCTTCTCTGACAACCTGGACACCTGGCCCCCAGTTATTCTGTCACATTCCCTGTTTACCTCTCATTGTTGCTCCACTCCAGTGGAGCAGTGGCCAAACTGCAAAATTTCCCCCACCCCTTCCCTCCCCTATAACTTCCTGAGGCTTTAAGTGGAAGACGGGTGTCAGCTTCTGCCAGAACCCCCCTCTGCAAGTTTGTCTGGAATAAACCTGTGTTGCTGTGAGCAGTTTCTCCTATCTCTCTGCATTTCCTTTGTTTGTTTCTTCCCTTATATTAACCAGTTCTTGTAAACGTGTCCTGGCCTGCAAGGCCCTAAATGGTCTGACCTCTTTGCACTCCTCCCCCTCCCGTCCTTGTGCTGGACACCAGAGGGGGCAGGTCCAGGACTGAGGGACAGCTGCCCTGAGCCTGTCCAGTGCAGGCTTCGCCCTCCTGCCCCTTCCTCTGGTGCTCACCAGTCAGCATGAACTGATAGGCGTTGTCCGAGATGGAGAAGATGTGGGGCGGGGCCTCCTGGCGCTTTTTGCCCCGGTAGCCATTCACCACCTCAGGGTTGTACACCGGCAGCCGCTTGTAGGGGTTGACGGTGACACAGAAGAGTCCCGAGTAGGTCTGTGGGGGAAACCATATACGTATGTATCCATGTGTATGTATATTAAAAACTTTTGCCTTTGTTGTTATTTGTGTTTCTTTCTGATAAACTCATAATGGAGAGAAGACATGGCTTCTACTTATAGATGAGGTAACTGAGTCTCAGGGAGGAGGGTGGCTGGACCTCATGCAGAAAGTGACAATGCCAATCCCACCATGGCCTCATCTCTCCTGCTCTGCCAGCTCTCTGTCTTCCTCCCCACCTTCCTGCCAACAACCCCTCTTCTTCCTACCCCCTTCATCTCTTGCTTTCTCATCTTTTTTTTTCATTTCCCCTCAACAGCTGGTCAAACACAAATCTTTCAAGATCTTGTCACCCACACAAATGTCTCCACCTCCCGTTCCCTCTTCCCCTCATGTCAAATGTCCCAGGAAAGCCACGACGCCCATCACCACTGACATAGATCATCCAGGACGTGTAGCGGTCCTTAAGGTTGTACAGCACTGCAGGCTCATTCAGGTGAGTGAGCATGGCCATGTCCTCGATCTTGTCAAACTTGGGGGGGTTCATTGCATACACATCCTCCGGTTTCACCACCAGGGTCTGAAAGAGGAAGAGTTCTGGTGCTTAATATTGTTTGTGCATTGCTGCTGCAGGTGTCCATCTCCTATAAAGACTGGCGTAGAGACAGCAGGAGGGACATTGGGGAACACCTGAGTGACAGCAAAGGAAGACAAGGCTACTGGGCGGCTATGATGCTGATGGTAGAATATGCTTTGTTTCTGTTACTTGAAGACTTTTTCCCTTTTCTGCTTTGATGGGCCTGGAGTGAGGGAACAATAACAGAAATGAGACTAGAGGATCTCTGTGCAGGATGTGGGGACTGAGGGCAGGAGTGGGAGCCAACAGGAACCGTTCAGCTCTGCAGTGCTCACTATGCCAAAACCTAGCTCCAGCAACTGAGGGGAGTTTTCCTACCTACTCAGAGAAAAATGGCATGTCCATAGGGCAGTCCTGAGGCAGGGAGAGAAGACAGAGAGGGAGGTGGCATTGGATCCCCAGGTCAGTGGCCTCTGAGTTAGCCAAGATTTGGAGTGCTCTGAAGGCAGCTGTCCAGCCCCCTGACCCCACACCTTTCCCCCTTTACCACCCTCCCTGCACATGCTCATAAAAGTCCTGCAGCCCCACTTTACCCCTCCAGGCCCTTCTGCAAACAGAGGATTATGAGCTGGGGGAGGGGACCACAAGGCAAATGCCCTGTAATGTCTTTGCACTCCTCTCAGAAAGCAGAACCTCTTCCCCAAAGCCCTCAGGCTTCAGGGGGGCAGAGCCTCAGGCACCCATGGCGCGAGCTGTCTTCCTCTCCTCATCCTGCCCCTACCTTCTTTCTTTATGTGACCACCCTCTGAAAATGGCCAGTTTTCCTGCTCCTGTCTCCAGACAGTGTGAGTGGAAGCCTGCCTTTTCCCTGCCTCCGAGCAGGAATTCATCCACACCATTCAGGACCATCCATCCTCCTCGTACAAGGCTTCTTAGATGGTCCTAGATTATCATTCATGAAATCTAGCTCCTCATGTTCCCGTTTTATAAGCCCATTCTTAGCTTCTTTATCCGAAATATGTAGACAGCCACCTTTGGGGACTTCAATGCCTGGTAGCACTAGAGGATAAATTTCAATGCCCTTTTCCTTCATCCAACTCAATGACGTCATCGCCTTTACTTGTCTCTCGGATTTTATTTTTCCTCTCTCCTTCCTTTCTTCTCCCTCCCTCACCCCTCTTCTATCTGTCTCTTACTCTTTGACTTTTCTTGGAACATTTGCAGATTCTTATGTTCAAGATTACAGAAAATAGAACGTCCAAATCCAGAATTTCTCCCAGCATTCATTCCCACAGTGGCTTGGAACAGATTATAGTGAACCACAATGCTCATCGCATTTCTGATCCAGGCAGGCAGCTAGTTCATATTGAGCTTATGATCCACTAGCATCCCTTATGTATTTTCCGTATGTCCTCTGTTAGATGGCCATTGCTAGAATTAGAGAGAAACCTAGACTGCCACAGGAGAATATTCTAAAAGCGTTCCTCCTAGTATTGGACTCCCAACTCCATACCCTTGAGACACATGAAGCTGATCCCCTCTGGCCCAGAGCACGTGAACATTGATAAAAGCACCTGAAAGCTAATTGCTTTGATCTACCACAAGTGGGACTCTTTTCCCACCCTGCAACCTGAGGCCAGTACTGCCTTGCTTTCTCTGAGGACACCCATGAAGTCTAAATCCATTTCCTATGAGGCATCCCAGAGCCTCATCTGGAAGTGGCTGGAGGTAGGATGGGGGCATATTCAAGGTAACATGAGGAACAGAAGGCCAGTTGCCCACAAAGGGAGTGTACAAGTCTTACCCGGTGGTCATCAGTTTCCACAGTGACCTTCCCGTCTTGGGTACTCTTAATTTTGCCTTTGGCATATTCGTACTTTGAATCAACCACAAAGCAGTAGGTTTTGGCATCAAAAGGTTGGTTCTGAGCCTCGATCCTCTCCTTTTCTGACTTCCGGAGGAAAGGAGCGGCAACGCCGAACACTTCCATTTCAGAGTCACTACTCATGATGTCAGCTGCAAGGCAAATCCACCCATGGCTCAGCTGCCTCCAGGTCCAGGCACCAGGCAGCTCCCCACCTGACCCTCAAATGGGATTCCCCCAAGAACAAGGCTGTCTTCATGCCTGATGGAGCTCCACTCAAAGCCTTTAGGCTGGGAAAATCAAATTGGCACATATTTATTGAGTAGCTACTGCATGCAAAAGTCATAGACCTTATTTAATCCCAACTACTTAGTTCTCTCCATTTACTGAACGGGTCCTAGAGATGAGCACTACTCTCTAGACCTTATTTTCCTCTTCTGAAATACCCGCGTGTGGCAGAGGGAATATTTAAAAATAAACACCATGGAGAAACAAAGTCATTCGTCAAAGAGAGTGTGCAGCTCCTTCAGTGGCTAAGAATAGAAGTGAGTCTTTGCCTACAGCCCCTGTGTGGAAGGTCACAGTGCTGCCACCTTTCTGGACTCTGTACCTCATCTCTCCTGCCTAAGCTTTGTAGCTTCAGAGGGCCACTGGGAAGAGGGAGTAATGGGTAACCTGGAACCACCCAGAAACTTTCAGTAGCCAAGAGACATGGCTGATTCTTACCTGAGAGTCACACCCGCAGGAGGACAGCAGAAGGCAGCAGCAGCCGTGGAACTATGGACCTGTGACAGTGCACACACAGAGGAGCTTAGGTACGGTTGGGACTGCCTGGTATGGTTCTGTTTGGAATCAGCTCTTGATGGGAGTTAACTACTAAGAATAAAGGACAAGAAATTAAAAAAGAAAAGAAAGCATTAGCCCAGAGGTGAGCTGGAGGAATGGATAGGGATGACCCACAAGGAGGCCATTGAGGAAGGAAAGCCCCCACTATCTAGCAGTCCAGCTCCCCTAGTTCATTCTGGCACCTTCTTCAGTCTGCAATGTCTTCCATTTAGAAGCAGGAATTGGGACAGAGCCCTTGATAAAATGCTTGTAGTAACAGGCTTCCTTGTTATCTGCAAATGGAAGAAATCTCTGAAATTGGCTTATTTACACCTGGTGGTCATAGTGCGATCCTCAGGGAAGAGACGCTTGACAGGTGTACAGCCCAAGTAGGGAAGACACTGGCCCAGTTCCTCTATCAGAGAGGCAACAGGAGAACATCAGCCCATGGACAGACTCACGGGGGTCCATGGGGATCCTGCCCACGAAGGCACTCGAGGAGGACAGGAAGAATGGGAGGAGGAGAGAGCCCCAACTTTGGTGAGGTGTTGGAGGCAGAGCATGGCTAAGCATTTGGACCCAGGGAGATTTAACTCTACATCTAAACAATTCTGTGGAAACACTGGGGAGGAAAAGTGAGGGCCACCATATAAAAGCCAGGCAGGGCCACAGCACAGAGCAATGGACCTTTGCCAGGTTAGTGTCCTCCAAGGAGCAGGGGGCTGAGAGGAGGCATGAGAGAGGAGTGTTGGGACTTACCTCCACCCACGCCCACGAGAGAGGAGCCACAGAGGGGCGGCTGCTCCCTTGGGCTTTTATAGGCCATCACTAACCCCCTCAGCTCATTCTTTCTCTATATTTGGAAAGAGAATGACCGACGCCACAAGCTGAGAACAAGCTCCTTCCACACGTATTTTTGGTTGTTGCCAAGGGAAAGGTATATATAGAAATGAGCAGGATCCATGACCATTTTCCAACTGTAGAAAGTTGGGAGTTTGAGATGCCTTTCTCTAAACTTGGGGTTGGTGCTTCCCCCACTGGATGCAAGGGAGCAGCCTCCCTGGGGAGGCCCCTAGCTCCCTTTCTCAGTTGTCACCTCCCTGAGCAGTTAGTTTCCCTCACCTCATGGGAAGAGGGGACATGCAACCAGGCAGTTTGATTAGGAATCTCATCGTAAGGAAAAACAAATATAATAGAGGATGAAAAAGTTGAAATCCTCTTGGAGGATTTCACAGAAATTTTTGTCACTACATAGGGTGCAGCAGAACTGTGTGATTGTAAAACTTATGCCAGGAATAATAACAATCATAGATAATAATAATAATTCCCGCTTCTTCCCCTTTTCCTCTTCTCCCTCCTCTTCTTTTTCACCCTGTAACTGTCTGTCTCATTAGTATCATTATTAACTAAATCCTTTCTTAAGCTCTTGTAGGACCAACAAGTAAATTAATGACAGGGAACTATGCCATCAGCCAGTATTCACAGTGACAGCTGCTTAAGGGCCCGTTGTTACTGAGATATATTACCGAGTAGCAAAGACCAGCTGCTGGCCTGGATGGGAGGTCGTGGGGGAAGGTGGTGGCCTGCAGAGGAGGGGGAGCTGGACGGCTGTCTAACAAATGTGGTCATTTCTAAATCAGGATTGGAAAAATCAAGCCTTAAGAAAAGAATAAGGATATATTTGAAGCTTGTCTCCATTCCCACTCTACTTTTTATTTATTTTCCAACTGAGTCTTTGGGAGGGTGCTGCATGAGCATCCCATAGTTGTCCGTTCTAAAAAGAACATGTCCCACTTCAAAAAACGACTGTCCCCTCCCACAGCACCCATATCCAGTTCAGATGTACAGGCTTCTCAAAGAGCGGCGGGTGGGAAGGGTAAGCAGGACAGTAGTCCTCGTGGTGAGGGGGCATTTATTAAACACCCTCTGTATTCTTGGCTCCTATCCAGAGTACTTCAAGAAGACACAAAGGAAATGGAAAATTCGGGCTTTCTCCTGAATAGATTATATTGTAAATGATGAGTCAGGTGAACTATATAGACTCCCTTCCAAGATTTACGCAATTTCAGATCAAAGCAGTGCATGGTTATCAAATGCCAGTTCTGTAAACACCGGGCAAGATGAGTGGTTGCCAAGGGAGTAAGAAGGGCTGGCCCCATCTCACCCACCACTCTTTCTCCAATTTTATTTCAAATAGCTGTGCCTCTCTAGCACTGTCACTTCTTAAGGTCCATCTATGTCCTGGATGGAAGCTGTCTCCTGAGCTCTGTCCTGCCTTTCCAGGGACACATCAACCCTAGTTATCAGGCTATTGACTGCCTGCCCCTTTGGGAGACCTAGTCAGGACAGCCATGGGACAGGTAGATGTCACCTAGGAGAGTAGCAGTGTTAACAAGCCCCATTCAGCCAAGGGACAGTGCAAGGGGCCCTGTCTATATCTTGGGCAGTGAGTTACTCAGGGCAGGCCATGGGATGCTTGGAGGGTGGGGGTCTGCAGTTCCTTCTTTAACACCCAGATTTGTTGGGCAAGACGTTATGGACATGAAATATGGGCTAATTCTGCTTTTTCCTGTGTGTTTACCAGTTCATCTATCCATTTAACTACATCCATACTCCAGGAGTCTAAGAAATAACCTGTGCTTCTGAGTTTCTTGTAAGACAGAACCCATGTCATGTTACTGAACCTAGTGCAAACTTTAAATGCTGGTGGCTTCCCATCCCAGCTTTTCCAAAATTACCCATCCTTTCTTCCTTCTATCAAATTTCTTACCCTCAGCATGCAGATGTAAGGGAAACTAGGAGAAAACATGGCAGAGACATAGAACAGAATGTTCCGCTGGAAGATCTTAGATCACTTTTCTTCTGTGAGAAAATGGAGGATGGGGAGAGGGAGGAAACTTCCAGAGCCACAAAGAGAAGCATCAGGGATGGAACTCAACTCTATAGAAGACATCATGAGGAAGAAAGAAGTGAAGACAACTGCAGTATAAAATATATATATATATATATATATATATATATATATATATATATATATATATATATATATATATATATAAACTAGATGTCAGGAATCAAAGATCCGGTCATTTGGGAAATCATCTGTAGGAGAGGGGAGAACCACACAGTGGCAGTGGCTGTAGGTTTTGGCAGAAAAAACAGAGTCTGCTTGTGGCTCCCAGCTCCCCCACTGCTGAGCACTATTCTACTCAGTTTCCTCATCTGTGAAATGGGGAGGATACACCTGCCTCACAGACTAGTTATGTGTGTTCAATAGGATATTCAAATCTCAGGCCCACCATGCTGCATTTGGCACATTGATGTTTGACAAATATAAATTTTCTTTTCTTCCTGAAGGTATTATATCCCAGTATGAGTGGCTTTCTTCATAATAATCATGAATAGATTATACTGAATATGTTTTATTGTCATGTGATGAGATAAAGAGATAGTCATACATTTTTACCTTATTATTATTTTTTTAAAAGATGTCTATCCCAAGAGAAAATCCTGAAGAAGAGAACTTCTTGCTACTTCAAGAAGCAGCTTCAGGAGCAAACTGATACTCTCCTGGTGTGGAATTCTCCCTTTGATAAAAGGGGACAGATGACCTATTGGTATATTATTAGCTGCCTTTTGGGAACAGAAGGAGCCCTTGTCCTTTGAGCCATTCCACAGCCATAGCTAATCCCCAGGCAGAGCAGAGGGCTGCATTTATCCCCATGAGCTGCAAAAAAAAAAATGTATTGTGTCTCAAGAATGCAGGCCCATTTGGGAAGCACCGAATGGAGCCCACTTTGCCCTTCCTGGCAGCTTCTTCCCTAGCTATTTTCCCTGTTTGATGTCTGGCTCCACAGCATGGACACAGGGGCTCCCAGCCAGGCAGCAGCATTCCCAGGCCCGCTCTCTGCCAGGGCATGAAGTCAGCATCAGTGGGCACATAACCTTCAGGATCAAATGCCTTCTCCATGTCCCACTGTGAGAGGGATTAGATGTCACTGGATATGAGGAACTCGCTTATTCTGAGCCAAGATGGTTCCCTGGCACTGAGGTGTTAGGTAGGGGTCCTGAGCCAGTATTCAGAGCCCCAGAGAGAAGTTCCAACAGGGAGAGGCCATAACTCTTCTTTTAGTTCAATTCAACAATAGGCATTACTCCGTATTTTTCTGTTATGAAAACTGTCAAACATACAGGTAAGTACAAAGCATAATAAACACACACTCATATCTAAATGAAACAACTGTTAGCACTTGGCCAACTTGCTTTGTCCCTCTCTCCCTTTGCTCCTGTCCCTCCATCTCACTCTCCTCTTGCTCTCACTCTCTTGTCCATCATCTTTGGCTATAGCAATTGTGAATAAATAGCAGATATTATGAAACCTCACCCTTAAATACTTCAGTGTGTATCTCCTAGAAATAAGGACGGTCTCCACAATGCCATATTCTCACTTAATCAAATGGAAAATAATTCCGTATCATTTCTTATGTAGTCCATACTCAAATTTCTCCAGTTCTTCCCACAAGTACATCACTGGGTTCATTCCTCCCCAGATTATGATTGAGTTTGGTTTTGGACATTATCTTGGTTTGCTTTGACTTTCCAGCTTCTTTTGGTCTAGAGCATTCCTTCTGTATTGTTAATTTTATTTTTTAATAGCATAAACATTAAACTAAGCACTTCTTATGTGCCCAGTGAAGAACACGGAGGTCTCTGACTCTAGGGATGAGCAGAGGGTAAGACATTTACCCATTTCCAGTGTGTAGTACAAGGTCAAAAATGACAAGTGCCACCAAAATGCACAAATGCTATGGTGTTTGAATAAGGGAAAAATAACTTCCAGCTGGATACGGCGGATGAGGGCCCTGGGATCCTTTGTGAAGAGGCATTGGTCCTCCCTTATCCTTGGTTTCTCTTTCCATGGTTCAGTTACTCAAGGTCAACTTTGGTCTGAAGATATTAATGTGGCATGTGTCTGGATTCTTTCAAGGGAGAGTCCACATTCACATAATTTTTATTGCAGCATATTGTTATAGTCACTCTATTTTGTTAGTTATTGCCGTTAGTCTCTTACTGTGTCTCCTGTATAAATGCAACTTGACCACAGGTATGCATGTGCAGGAAAACAGTGTATCTGGAGTTTGATACTCTCCATGACTTCAGGCATCCCCTGGGGGTCTGGGAATGCATCCCACCTGGATGAGTGGGAACTACTGTGATATGAGAAAATGCAGTCTCGAGGGAAGGCTTTTGGTGAGGGGAGCAGCAGGGCAAAGACAAAGGGTGGATACTTTCAGGGAGTGAGAAAAGCCAAGTCCATAGGAAACAAGCATTTATTGATCTCTCAAAAGTTTTCTTTCCCTGGGACGGGGACCAGGTAGCTGAGAGGGCATAGAGGAGAGGGAGATATCCTTTTTTTTTTTTTTTTTTTTTTTACCTTCTCTTATAACTTTTGAAATATATGTTTGGTCTATGTGTTAGCTAGTTGTCGCGACCCCTTGCCCGCAAGGAAGATGCAACTCAGGAATCTTCTTTCAACAGTTTATTCAGGCCCTTGATATTTCTTCTTCTCCTTCTCGGATGCCCCTCCCAGCCTTAATAAAGCATCTCAAGCCCCAATGCGAAGCTGCCACGTGGAGCTTTCTCATAGGGTGGTGAAAAACCAGGCGCCAACTCTCCCAAATAAGGAGTTGTTTGTCACAGACCACAGCGGAGCCAGCGCCATCTTGTAATGGCGACCATAGTCTGCAGAAACGGCAGAAGCGGCTCACCACAGCTAGTCTAAGAATTTGTTAAGTTTTAAAAGATATAGTATGAAAAATGCCAATAAAATTAAAACGAGTTATCATGTCTGCCTTCAAGACATGATATAGCCTGTTATAAGAGGTTGCTAGTATTTCAAGGATAAAAATCGCTAGCTTTAAAAAAAAAATCTCTGCCAGGCACTGTTCTAAGTATTTTGTGAACACTAGTTCATCCGATGCTTATATAAACTCTGTGAGGAAGGTGACAGAGGTACTGTGACGAGCTGTGTTCCAGAAAAGGGGGCCAAGGCTGAAGACAGGGAAAGTAACTTGCTAAGGGCAGGCAGCTAGTATTAAAATTCAGTTCTATTTGATGTCAAAGCCGTGGTATGAACCACTTCATTAACTATATGAGAAGAGATCATGGGATGGATGGCTTGGGAATTATGATATTAGTTGGGAAGTTTGCAAGGTGGATCAGAGCAAACTTCTTGAAAACACCAGACCCCATTGGTAAGTGAGACACAGCTGAGGCTGAAGAATGACTAGGTAAGGTCACAATTCTGCACACCCTGGAAAACTTAAGGAGAGAACTAAGGAGGAGAGTGCCAATCAAGTTTGAGACATTCAGCTGGCGAAGAGAAGCTGCTCTACAGTGCCTAATTACTGGCAGCTACCATCGAAAGGCCTCATTAGACTCAGATGATTGATGGGCTCATGTGGTTGGCAGCATGAAGCAACATGACGGAAGCAGGGAAGAATGCTTTGAGTGGGACAGGAGAAGACAGGGATTCCAAGGGAAAGAAGGTTGCAAAGAGTCAGGCATGGCCCAGGGCCTCGCCAGGGGATTTAGAGATGGGACTGAAGAGTTTCCATGAGTCTGAATAATGTCAAGGAGAAGGAAGCAGATAACTTAGTTCACTGGCTAAATGCAGGGCATGGAAGAGAAAGATCAAAGATCACCAGGACATTACCAGAGGGATGGAATGGAGAACAAATGGCACTATGACAATAGTGAACACAGGAAAAAAAGTGACAAGTTTGGAGGGTTGGGGGTCAATTATCATTTAAATCATAACCTTTAATTTGAAGGTTGATGCTGACTTTTCATTTAAAGTAGTGTTTTTTAAACCCAGCTACATATGAGAATCACCTGGTGAGCTGTTAAAAAGAAAAAGCTTTGCATAATCAATTGGAAGATCAATTGTACCAATCAAAGCAACAAGATAAATTACTTACTTAAGAATAAACTTAGCTGGGCGCGCTGGTGCACACCTGTAATCCCAGCAGCTCAGGAGGCTGAGGCAGGAGGATTGAGAAGTCAAAGCCAGCCTCAGCAAAAGTGAGGTGCTAAACAACTTAGTGAGACTCTGTCTCTAAATAAAATACAAAAAAATAGGGCTGGGAATGTAGGTTAGTGATCGAATGCTCCTAAGTGCAATCCCTGGAACCACCTCACCCAAAACAAAAGAATAAACTTAACAAGTTATGTGCAAAACCTGAAAGTATTACTGAGACACGAAAGTGGATTTGTTCCTTGCTATCAGATAGGATGATTCAACAGAATAACAATGCTGGATATCCCCCCATTAATATATGAATTTAATGCAATCCCAAGAAAAATAGCAACATTTTTCCTCTCTGGTGCTAGAAAGTTGATTCCAAATTTCCTGTGTGTTTGGTAAGAAAATCGGAAGAGGAGCCACAGAGAGCATTCTAGCAGATACTAAAACATACTCTACAGTCTGTATCACGAAGACTGTTCTGTAGGTGCATGAAGAGAGACTGGCCAAACATGATATAAAGCCCAGAGAGAGGCTTTTCAAAAACCTATAGAAATACATATGGAAGTTTGACACATGAAAATAGCATCTTAAGTCAGTGAGGCAAAGAGGGACTTGTTAATAAGTGCTGGTGGCGTCACAGGAGTGAGTTGCTGAGGCTCCAAACCTCAGTTCCTGTGTTTGATTGAAAGAAAATTTAAAGTCAGAAACTAAAAGTTTTGCAAGAAAACTTTATTGTAAGTGAAAGTAAAGTAAGGCTCAAGCAAAGAACACTGAAGTGTAGAGGGCAAGAGAAAGAGAGAGGGAGGTGTGTCTGAGCAAAGAATGACAAAGGAAGTAATACTGTCTCCAAACTTATTACTGTTTGATGTTTGCCTTGAGAACTAGGGACCACCTTCGGCACTCTTGGCCAATCAGGTGTTCAACTAACTCTTCTTCACAGTCAGGGGTGGAGTTTTGTTTTGTTTTGTAATACCGGGGATTGAACTCAGGGGCATTCAACCCCTGAGCCACATTCCCAGCCCTATTTTGTATTTTTTTTAGAGACAGGGTCTCCCTGAGTTGCTTAGTGCCTCTCTGTGGCTGAGGCTGGTTTTGAACTCATGATCCTCCTGCCTCCGTCTCCCAGGCTGCTGGGATTACAGGCGTGGGCCACTGCGCCTGGTGGGTAGTAGAGTTTTTGACCCCAATTATTCCTCTATGGAACTGTCATTGTGGTGGCCATCCTATTAGGGTGGCTTCATCTATAAGTCAATCCTATGTTAATGTGGGTCCTGGGGTTAGTGGCTAGTCTAAAGCTACCTTAGTGCGTCTGTGTTCCTAGAGAAACCTCCTTTTTGAACTATATGGAGACACCTATGGCTATAACTCTAATTTTACCCTGACCTCAGTGGACCCTATCAAGAGTAAGTTCCGTTAATTCTTTCCTCTTGGATTCCCCCAATTAGCTCCTTTTGTTTCTGTTTGCTTACTCTCAAAGTCTGTGTATACACATTTTTCTATACACAGGCTATCTTCTATAAGTTACTTTCCCAACTGCCTTAGCAGTAACTTAAAGAAAACCTTAAGAGTAAATTAAACCTTGACCTTGTTACTCATTCCACTGCTCATTACTAACTACCACCTAAGAGTGGGACAACCAGATGGCCATTTGGAAAAAGATAAATTGGGATCATACTTCAAACCATATGTCAGATTAAATAACCAGTGTTATCAGATCCAAATGTAAAGAAATGAAACAAGTACTATGAAAAACATGGATGTCTTCCCATGACTCAACAGTTAGGAGAGCAGAATAAAAAATAGATAAATTTTGGGAGATCCACTGTAGGTTTCTCTGCCTCCTCATTTACCCTTCTCCCTCAAGCTGTGAAAAAAAAAAGTTTATTTCCCCATGTCATTCCAATTCTGGGTATCTTCACTCTAATTTTTGCCACTTGTATTGGTAAAGATATATTTTACTGATGCTTTAATTTGCTTTTCTTCCATTATAAGTAAGGTCTGAGGTTGAGCCTCCTATTTGCTGGTCATCTGTGGTTCTTCTATGAATAGTCTTCATATCCTTTGTCTTTTTTCCCTTAAGATTTAATATTTTTCTATTTTAAGATCTTTCATATGTCAAAGATTTTAGTAATCTCTCGTGTATATTGCCAATGTTTTCCTTCATTTGTTCCTGATCTCTTTGAGCCTTGCAGCAATCCTAGGGGATAGTCCAAGCAGGTGGAATTATCCCCATTTAATTGGTGGGGAAACTATGACTCAGTGGAGACAGTTGGCCCAGGTTAACTGGGCTCTGGGAGGACCTTGGTTTCCTTGCTCTGAGCTTGGGACTCTGAGCTGTCTCAATGCTCCAACAGAGACATGGAGCCTGGATGACATCTTTTAGGACTATCAGGGGAATCATTAACTAAATGACCTCTTAAGTCCTCTTCAGCTCTGCTATTTTCTGATTCTGTAATCTAAGGCATAAGAAAGAGACACTTGAGCAAAAGCATTGAACTTATCCTTAAGGCTTATGCATGTGTTGAAGGTGGGTGGAGGAGGCAGCTGGCTGATCCATCCCCATGTCTGACATTCTCCAGGGCAGATGTCTGCAACAGTATGTCACCAAAGGCATTTCCTTCCTATCCTTTCCTGGACTGTGAGTGAGGAGCTTGATGCCTCATGCTGCCTCCATGCAATAAAAAGCAACCAAAAACCTAGAGCAACAAGAACTCCAGCTCAGTTTTATGGCTGGAGAGGACTAGATCAAGGTAGCCATCGCCGCTTCCGCCAACCCTTTCAGACACAGTGGATCATAGCACACACCACCTGAGCTTGGCTGCAGCTTCCTAATCCTGCTTAGCATTGTTTTGTAGAAAGCAACTAACATTTGATTTAAATAAACACAGGGATAAACTATTTGTCTTCCTGTCACTCAGCTATTTTTCCTAATAGTGACTCTTCTTACAAAAGAATATATGTTCATTTAAGCAGGTTTAGAAAATAACTCAAAAATAAGAAAATAAAAAATATTTATGAGCATATTGCCATTGTTAACCACTGTTAACACGGGATTATAAAAAAAAGTGGGATCAAACTTCTGCAGTTTATTTACTCACTGAAATAGCTTTCTATATAAGTAAATATTAAACCAACATTTCCCTTTTAATGGGTTCATGGTATGCCATTCATGAATGTACCACTGTTTATCTGCTGTAGCTGGGCATCTAGTTCCTATGCCCATTAGCTGTATTACAAAAATGTTGCGGCAAACAAATCTTTGTGCATTTTAATGTACCTCCCACCATGGATAAACACACAAAGATGGTATAGTTGGCTTGCTCTATATTGACAAATTCCATCTAGAATGGCAGCCACACTTGCTACCAGTTCTGTGTGATGGCCAGTTTCTACTCACCCTAATCCTTAAGGGCTGACATCATTCTTTTTAGTGAATCTGAGACAAAAATGGCATTGTTTGAATTTGCTAATAATCTTCTGTGTGGCTATCATCTATCTGATATTTTTCTTTTGCCTATTTATATCCTTTGCTCAGCTTTTTATTAGGGGTTCATCTTTTATTTCCTATGGGTCTGTAAATAATCCTTATATATCGGGGCCAGTAGTTCTTTGTTATATATGATTTTGATCGAGCCCAGCAAAGACTTACCTACTATCTTTAATGTCGGGTTTACAAAAGTATTCCCTACTATCTCAGTCTGAATTTTATGGTTAAAAGCAACAGAGGGTCATTCAGAACCTCCAGAGAAAGAAAGGGGAGGAAAAGTGTTGTAATAAGGTAGATGGGATCTAAAACTGGATGCACGCACAGGAACTGGGCTTGGTGGCACACTCCTATCATTCCAGCAACTCGGGAGCCAGAAGAAGAATTGAAAGTTCCAGGCCAGCCTCAGCAACTTAGCAACAAAAAGTGCTGAGGATGTAGCTAAGTGGTCGAGTACCCCTGGGTTCTACCCCCGAGTGCCAAAGACAAATAAGCAGGAATTTCATATAACATGGTTCTGTTTCCATACTGCTGTGTCTAATTTGTTCTTCTTGCTAAATGCTAAGTAGTACATTTAAAAAAAAATCAGGCTTAGTAACATACAATATTGATAAGGCCAGTCCTTTCTACTTGCCCTTATTTTCACTAACTTCCTTTTTCTTCCATATCTTTTCCGTAACTATTTTTATTGTGTTTATTTTTCCAGATTGATTTCAGAATCTTTTTGTTGCACTCACCCAAAATACCACTGCAGCTTTTTTTTTTTAATGCAAAGCTTGTTTAGGTATAAATTAAAATTCATCTCCAAAGAATACAGGTGGATGAGTCCTATCACATGTGTGCAGTCACACAGACATAGGTCTTGTTCATCACCTCCCTAAATTCCCTTGTGCCCCTGGCAACCACTTGCCATTATAATATTATTGAAATTGTGTTAAAGATTTAATAGGAAAAAATTAACCTATTTATATTACTGAGTCTTCTCATCAAGGAAAATAATACTACATCTTTATTCATTATATCGTATATTTTCCCCAAATTTTATAATTTTCTTATGGATCTTGCATCACGATTACATTTATTATGTTTATTATAAGTTCTGCATGGCTATTGCAAATTTAGTAATCTTTTCATTACATTTACTATGTGGCTGTCATAGTGTATAGTAACCTTGTTGATTTTTGCAAACTTATTATTAGATGCTGATTAGATACATAAAACACGCCAAAGAGAATTTAACATTAGGTGTACTGGTTGGCAAACTGACAGGGGCAGAATATCTAAACACCATCCTATTCTTTGTTTATGTCTTATATGGTTATTTTTATTCCAGTGGCATTCTCCAAGGACTGAGTCTATCTGTACATCCCAAGTATTTAACCTGACTTAGATGCTCCCAAATTGTAGCCTGAATCATGATTAATGAATGACTGCCCACATGCTGAGGCCCTCCTGTCCAGTCAGGGCTTTCTGCATGGGGTTTGGTGCCTTCTGCACGTGCATGGGCCCACAAGAGAGCCTCAAGGCCAGCAGACAGCCAAGCAAGCCATCCAAAGAAAAGCCTGCCCTGATTTTCACACTGAAGACTTGCCTGTTCCTATTCAGAAAGGGATTTGACCCTTGCAGGGCACCATGGCCCCACTTTCTTCTGTAACAAATTGTGTCTTACCAGAGCCTGAGCTGACCCAGGGATCAAATGGTCCTCCATTTGGTTTCAATTGAGTGTTTCAAAATGCCTAAATGGAAGTAGGGCATTGAGACCTGATAAGCTTCCCGAGACTGACCAAACAGCATCTCTCTTTCCTTTTTGCAGAAATTATATCAACTCAGTGGAGAAACTTGCTATCTTGGGCTGAAGAGAAGTTCTGACAAGGAGTGACAGACAGGATTGATTAAAATTTTTAAATGGAGTGATAAAGTACTGATCAGAAAATGGATTTTGTTTACTTGAAAGACTCTCCAAATTGTTTTGTGGAACAGAAATTGATTAAAGAGCTTCCTGATTGAGAAATGATTAATTACTTTATTATCTAAGTCTGGGTGGGAGGTGGCAGGGGAGTGGGAATTGATGTGCATAGGAATTACTTGGAGATCTGGTTAAAAATCCAGATTCTGATTAAAGAGCTCAGCAATGGAGGCGGAGACTGCATGTTCAGTGAGCTCCCAGGTGCTGTGACCCTGCAGGTCCAGCAAGGCCATATTCGCTTCACTCCAAACTTGGAGCCAAGTCCTATTGGGGCCCTTCTTCCCCTGCCCAGCAGGGTGGGTTTGGACACACCCAATACCATGATGGCAGAATCACCTCAAGTTCATCCCAAGATCTTGGAGCCCAGCAGATGCAGAGGTCAAGACTCAGTATCTCTTCCTCTAGAGACTGGAAAGCTCTCACGCCTCTACAAAGCTCAGCCTGGGTCCCTTACCTTTGTGTCATCCTTGAATGGAAAACGGACAATGGACCACCAACTATGGACCTGCCTGGGAATACTTGAGATGGCTCAGGTATACTCTACACTTGGCGATGTTTTTGCTTCATAAAGTGGGACTCTAGTGGGCACAAGAATCACTGGAGTCATCTCAAGTTGACCGACAATCACTGCTGCTCACTGCAGCAGGTAACAGGGAATGGGCCTGTTCTCCCCCAGCTTGTTTTTACCTCAGTATCCTGGGTCCCTGAAAGCCTGCAAAAGTCTCAGGAGAAAATTTCTCTGCCTCTCAAAGTTGGGCCAGCTTTAGTGGCTATCCTGCACATGGGGGTGGGGTAGGGTGGGCGGGCACTGAAGCTATGGATTTCCTGTACCTGACAGTGGGGTAAGAAGAAAGATCTTGAACACGGGGCTTAAGTGCAGCTACTGTGCCGTGACTGCCTCGTCACACGTCAGTCCTACTTCTCTGACTGCATTCTTCTGATTTCCTCAGAGCTTGCTGAAGGTTCCACCTTCTCCCTCTCCCCCTTGGGCAATCTGGGCAGGAGCTCGCATCACTGTCCAAACTCGCAAGTCGTAAATGTTACTGATGCTTTCTTCATATCACAGACCTGTTTCCTTTCAAGTCTGCCTGTCACAGGAACTCATCTTCCCCTCCATTTTTTTTTTTGAGGTATAGATTTTACAGAGTGAAGTTCATAAATCTTAAGTTTAAAGCTTAATACACTTTTAAGTATGTAAGTCATCACATGGATCAAGCTATTTAGAATATTTCCATTGCTCTGGAAGATTCCGTTGGACACTTTTCAATCAATAACAATCCAACTCTGCCCCAGCTGAGTTCTATTTTGACTTCTATTTCTGGAGGTTAGTCTTCCCTGTTCTCCCAGCATCTTATTTCATCATAACAGAGTTATCCCTGTTTTATACAAAAAGAAAAATAAACAACAACAAAAAAACCCCCACAAAACACACAAACAACAACAACAAAAAAAACCCCAAACACAAGTAGGTTGGTTTTTCTAACCAGGCCCAAACTGAATACCACCCCCCATGATTGGGAATGGAAGGGGAGGTCTGGGGGATTCGCTTTCTAACCCCTTCATGTCCTCCTTGGCCTGGGTGTAAACGAGGACATAAACTCACATGTCGACATGAACAGAACACACCTCCATGATGAACAGTGTCATGGCTCCTTCAAGTCCAAGATGTTCTTAAAGTCCAATAATTCATGTTCTTATTGATTGGATAGCTGATGGTATTAAGTAATTCTATGGTTTGGATTTAAATGTCCCCCAAAGGCCATGTGCTTAAGGTTTAGTCACCAGCCTGTAGCAATACTGGGAAATGGTATCACCTGTAAGAAGTGGGAACAAACCACCATGTTCTCCCTGCCATGATGTTGTGCCTCGACACAATGGAGCCAGGAGACCAGGGACTGCAACCTCTGGAACCATAATCACAAATAAAACTTTTCTCCTTTTATTTCCTGAAGTATTTTGTTACAGCAACAGAAAACGAGAACAAGGAAATACTAACACAAATACTAATAACTAATACAAAGCAGATTTTTGGCATTGGGATTGTGGTTGTGTTTTTAAATGACAGAACTAGTCTCTTTTAGAGATATAGGTTGCAATTGAGCTATGGGGGAGGGTAGATGAAACAAGATAAGTCACTGTGTTGATTAAGTATTGGTGATGGTGTATCAAGTTGATCATTCTATTCTTTGAATAGGTTGGAAAATTTCCAAATAAAAAAACCCTCAAGTTACATTGTCTCACATGAGCTTTGGTGGACACCTCACATCCAAACCATAACAGTCCTTGGATTGATGGACTGGGTTAGGCTCCTGTTCTCAGTGGTTCTAGGGCTTCTCCCAACACTTGAAAATAGAACCAAAGTCCGGTGATTCCCAGAATCCTCTGGATTGTGGCTCCTGGACTCTTCTCTGATCTCCTCATTCTCATGGTTCTGACTCTCTTTTGTCTTTTGAATTCTCAATACTTATGTTAAATCTAAAGAAGTATTTTTATTAAAGAAAACAAGAACTACAGCTAAAACTGAATGATGATCTCCCATGACTTGAGTCATGCTGGGCTTCCTGCTGTTCCTTGAGCATCATCCCAAGCACACTCCAGTGGGTATGTGTGCATGTTGGGGTGAGGGGAAAATAAAAATTTACCTTGCCAACTACTTTTTCCTCTTGACAACCCACTATCTAGCCTTGGCAAGGGAGAGGGGGACCTTCAATACTCACTAAAACCAGTAATTATAAAAATTGAGTAGTATCAGTGTGTCAGGATAATAACACTTTTTACTCTTAGTATTAAAAATTGATCCTGGGAATCCAGCCTAAGTGGATTCTAAACATTCTGAGAAGACTCACACAGAACACAAAACAGTAGTTACTTGTGAGGAGGGGTCAAGGATGGGGGAGACGGAGACTTGAGCTCCATCTATCATGTCTAATTGTTTTAAAGGAACACTTTTGTGAATTTCTGGTACAAAAAAAGATTTATACAAAAATGCTGAAGACTGAAAGGAAATGCATCCAAATAGTATTTTTCCACAGTGGAACAACAATGATTTTAAGTGTTCTTCCTTCAAGTTTTCTGCACAATCCAAACTTTCTCTATTGAGGACATGGTATAATTATGAAAGCAGAATGAAAGACCTTTAAATACACTTAGAAAATAAACAAAATAATTACCTCCTAACTTTCAAAAATGTTATTAATGAAGA
This sequence comes from Marmota monax, assembly GCF_021218885.2. Classification (NCBI taxonomy): domain Eukaryota; kingdom Metazoa; phylum Chordata; class Mammalia; order Rodentia; family Sciuridae; genus Marmota; species Marmota monax. Next base: position 60,275 of record NW_026694240.1, on the reverse strand, counting down.
CATGGCTACAGAGGTTATTACTTGCACCTCATTAGTAACAGGAATGAATACCCATATCATCAGTCATGTCACTCATAACTAGCATTACAAAGTATAAACCAAACGGATGAAAAAATGCTTGCATGAACAACTGATCTTTCAAAAGCAATTCATATACACACAATTTAATTTTTTATATGTAAAAAAAATAAAGTTGTTTGGGAGGTTATGGTTGAAAATTTTAATTTATTTTAACCTTATGTTCAAAAATGAGATACTTAAATCCTATGTAGACACATTACAATTTCATATCATATTCCTGGGTTCCTATGAGCCTCCCGACTCAATAAATCTCAGCTCTTCTACCCCAGGCATCAGTTGCCTCACAAACCCATGTACAGTAAGTTCTTTCATGCCTGTTCCATTGACAGGATTCTTATATTTTTCAAATAAACAAAAAGCATTTTAAAAAATATTAATTCTATTTAAGAGCCCAGTGAAAACACTCTAACCTACTCAGATAAAGATCTTCAAGTGAGAACCCATTGAAAGGCAGCTTGGAACCCCCAGTTTGGGCTTAATTTATGTGATCATCATATGCACACCATAGCCATGGAACACGCAGGGACCAGAATATAAATTGGGACCTGAGTTTTACACCTTTATTATCTAGAAGTGGATACTTCATGAATAAAAATTTCAGGGGCCCCCTTTCCTGCTTCTATCATCCTGACTCTAAGCCTTTAAATTCGACACTGGAATGAAGAGCAAAGAAAACAGTTCTTCAAAAGTTGCTGTTCCCTTTCTGGATCATTACACAAGCTCTATCTGGCAACAGCTGAGAATGAAGACCACATTTTATCCAAGAGCAAGCTTGCTGCAAAGTGAGCCACACAAATGGCTTGGGGCTTAAAACAGATCATCTTTTTAAATGTTTGGCATTTCAGATATTTAACACCTGTCTTGTTACACAAGACTAGTCTTTTAATAAGTTCCTCCTTGCTTTCTTGATAAGATTACTGAGAAAGTCATTCCAAACCAACTACCGATGAGGTAAGCGAATATCTTGTAGCTGTTTAAGGAATGGGCTATTGCACTGGTTTCCTAGGCCTGCCCTAAGGAAGTGCCAGTAGTTTAAACTCGTATCTTCTCACCATTCTGGAGCTTGGTATTCTAAGAACAAGGTGTCGGCAGGCTGGTTTCTTCTGGAGACCTCTCTCTCTGACCGTCAAAGGGTCTTGCTGTGCATGTGTCCCTAGCTCTTATTAAGGAAATCAGTAATATTGGCTAAGGGAAGACCTACCCTAATGGTCTCATTTTAATCACCTCTTTAATTACTATCTCCAAATACAATCACATTTGTAAGTTTGGTGGTTTGACTATGACACAGGAATCTTAGAGAACATGCTTCAGTTTTAACTATAGTAAAACACAATTGATGTGTAAAAAGAATGTCTTTCAACTAGGCATTATACTTGTTGTAGCTTAGGATTGAATGAAAATGTTCAGAGAACTTGGCCTAGAGCAGCAGCTTCAAATAGAAAATGGTAATGGTCCAACCCAGGACCAGGGAAGTCAAAATTAGGAACAAAAGCCAAAATTCATTTCTTCACTCAAGGATCATTTTCTTGAATGGCCAACAGACATCCAACCAAAGGATGGCTTACCATTATTTCTCTATTAAACTCTTACTGCAGGTGTGGTCGCCAGATCACCAGCATCTCGTTCAGCAGGGATGTCTGTTCAGAATGAAACTTCAGCCCTGGAACCCTGTGTTTTAACATGCACCCAACCACCCACCCGAGTTTATGGGTCTCTGCCCTGAGAGATGTGTGCTGCCATTACACACCCACGCTCTACCAAGAAGAAAAGTCATGCTTGTTCAAGTTGGAAAGCTAAATATATCTTTATTTTACACTCAGTGCAATGTGGAACACGCACATAGTCTGCGTCACACCTAGTATCTACGTCCTCTGATTTTCATTTGGTGTATCACTGAAAACCTGGCAAATCATTTAGCTTAAAAAAAAAATCATAAAAAAGACCCCTAGAGGAAATGAACTAACAGTTTAGTCCAAATGACAGATTATTCATCTTCATTAGTCAAATCAGCATCTGCTGCCAGAGGAGTGAAGGCAAGACTGACCGTGATGATCGTTAACAAGGAAGACTAAGCTTTTGCTTTCAAGTATAAAATTTAGCCCTGAATGGCGAGTGCTGAACACAACTGTTACCAGCCATTAGGAGTTCAAGGCAAAAACAGTGAGAGCACTATGGAATTACACTTCTTTCTGTAAAATTCAGTCCCACAATCTGTGTGAGCAAGGAAGGGTCCAACACACAGGGAAAGTGGCAATATTGCTCCAAGGGCCCTGTTCAAGGGCATGCCAGTGCCTCTCCTTGAGGCGTCTTTCTAGGAGCTCTGCTCTCTACTGCCTTCATTTTAACTTGGTCCTCTGGACGCATGGTGGCTACATGGGAAACTTTGGGTTGTGATCCTCACAGTTCCAAGAATCTTGGCTGAATCCAAGGGGAACATCTCATATAGCACATAGATGTTCTCGTGTAGGCTGCATATTATGTACACTGGCTCCTATGGGAGACAAAGCTTCCGTCCTCTTTGGCAAGAGAACAACATCCACGATGCTGCTCTGGCTACCTCTTTTTCATGTGTGCCCTCATGTGTGCAGCAATTGAGCCAGCTATCTCTGCATTCTTCTTATTCTGTCCAAAATAATCTAGAAACCCACCATCTGGTCCAATCAAGTACATTATTATCGTATGATCCACCTGCAGAGGAAAGGTAGAGGGAGAGAGATGACAAAAAGATCAACAAAACAGACCACTTATTTTACTGAATAAATACTACAGAATAAGAGAACTAATAACCATTGCAATGCATCTATTTTTATGGAATGGACTCTTATATATAGTAAATTCATAGCAATGGATTGTCTAAACTCTGTGTTCCAAAAATCTGTACCAGCTATTGCCTGTAACGTCAGCTAGCACCCAGAGTTCTCTTGATTAAATTCTTAACACCCCCATATATCTAATCTCTAAGAAAGAACCCACCTGGTAAAAATGGCTGTTGCAGGCTTCATAAGATCATAAGTGCTTGTGGAAGAGCAATTCTACTTTGCAAATACCTTACATTTTTGAGTAAAGTATCTCAGCTGACCCCTTAACCAGGGTAATAGAGATGCCCCGTGAAATTAAGTGTTGGTAAAAAATTACTTTCCTTGCAAGTTCTTGGGTGTATTCCTTTATGTTCTAGATAGAACTCATTATTGTCCAAATTCTGCTTACCATATTTTATGAGAACTCAGAAAACTATTCACTTGTCTAATTATTTAATCTATATGTCCTAATACAATATTTAGTCCTGATATTAGTAATTCAAATAAACAGGAAGGCATGTTTTTCTCCCCTACCACATTTTTATATATCATGAACACCATCTGAAGCAAATCACCTGGAAGTGCCTCAGGAGCTATAAATACTATATCCCTAAGGAGTCTGCTAAAATCTAGCATCTATTTTTCTGATTAAGTTCTTAAAGTGTCCCTCTAACTTAAGTTCAGATTAGTCATCAATCTTTTTAGCTAGTTGCTTCCATAAAATCCAATTTTAAAGAGCAGATTTGGCAGTATAAGTCCTTGGGATTTATCGCAGGCCTGGTTGCTATCTGGCGAGACAGGAAGACAGGAATGTGCTCACACATACCAACTGGAGCACTCCCCAAATTTACCCCCAAACACATTATGTGTCTGTGAGATTATTATATTTTAATATACACATTCTTAAAGACATAGCAAATGGAAAGAGCCACTTGCCTACCCCATAAGGAAAGAATACATGCAGGAGAGCTCAAACAGCTGGTGCCTTCCGTGTGCTATGGAAGAATTTACTGCAGGACCAAGACAGGGGCTTAACATTTCTCTACATATTTGACAGAGAAATTAGAATTAAGTCTCCAGTTCTCTAGTCAAACCTTGCTCTGTTGCTTATGCATCTCTTTATCCCATGTCTTCCTTTTTCTATTATTTTTCCTCTATTCTCTTGCTCTTAAAAACCATAATTGCAGTTATGCTGGACTTATTCTCTGAGTGTTCTCAACATAAACTACTTTCCAATACATTCTTCGATCCATATCTGTCACACTTGTCAGTGGTCACTTCTCAATATTTCATCTGAGTTGTGGGCAGGGCAAAATTGACATCTATTAAAAGTTCTAGTAGTTCCTAGTAGAAGAATGAAACTAGCTGTAACTGACACATTCTTTCACATGTTGTTTCCACTCCTGAGATAGGCATTTTCCTGTACAAATGGTGCACATGCTGGGGAGGGTAAGTTAGAGAATGCCAACTCTCACCTGAAACTCAAGCATCCTCCTGATTCTAAAGTCCACAATATATTTTTTAATCATCATGCTGCTAATCTGTAATTCTACTGGGCAACAGCAACTAAGCTCTTTTAATGCCAAGTTATGTACACACACACACACACGCACACTTTTTTTCAAAAGGTAAATGCATGCACATAAAAATTCAATAAATTTATATACTTTAGTCTTCTTTCTGTTCTGGATCCCTCAGTTCTCAGAAGGAACCACTGCATTCTTTCAGAGAAATTTTCTGCCCCATATTCATTTTTATACATCAGTAACGTACCATTCTTTCTTCTCACTTAACAATATTCAGATCATTGTTCTGTATCAATACGTATATAATAGCTTTTAAAATAATGGTTGCTTGGTTTTCAGTCCTTTCTCTTTACAAACAATGCTACAGTGCATAGGATAAATTCCCCAAAGTAGAATCTCTAGGCTAAAGAAAGCATTTGACTTTAGATATTGATATATACTGCCAAAATGCCCCCTTGATGAGTGTATCAGTTTTAATTCCTATCAATAATGCATGGAAGTGCCTATTGTTCCAAATACATTCCAACAGTGTATTTCCAATTTTAACAATATATTGACAATACATTTACAAACTTTCTGACCAGTGCTGAAGTAATAGGTTAAAAAATGGTATTACATTAAAAAAAAAACACATTTCTTTTATTATGAAATTGAATTTTTCCTAGGTTTGAAAGCAATTTGTGTTCTTTTTTTCACCCAAAAGTATTTTCCAACTAATGCTCATAAAATAAAGCAAAACTTTAATATATAATAGAGACTTAGCTTAAAGGAATCCCAAATGTTTGCCATGCCCAATTTACATATACTTTCAGTCTGAAGAGTCCATTCAAAATCCAGAAGCTTACCTTTTATTACTGTTGTCTGACATTAGGAAAATCTCAATTCCACCTCAGGTTGATCTTTACTCCCTTACTCCTCATAGGTCCTTTTTTTTTTTTTTTCTTTTTTCTTTTTTTGGTGCTTCTAGAAATGGAACCCAGGGGCACTCTACCACTGAGTTGTACTCCCAGCCCTTTAAAAATTTTTATTTTGCGAAAGGGTTTCAATAAGTTGCCCAGGCTGGCGATCTGTCCTCAGCCTCCTGAGTAGCTAGGACTATAGGTGTACACCACCTTGTCTGGTGCAGGCCTCTAGATCCTTCTTGTCTCCCATACCATCTTGTGTGTGAAAATCTGTAACTTCAGGGGATATAAGTTATACTAATGAAAAACCTAAGAAGCTGGAGAGTGTCTCCCCCTATTGGTTGATTTAGCAAAAGTACAGCAATGAACTCTGATGCTTATCAAAAGATCAAATTCTACCTCAGTAGACCAAGCATATCTCAAAATAGGATCAAAGATACATTCTAAAGCCTCAAAGAAGTCTCCATAAGACTTATATATTTACATTTTAATTTTTAATATTAAAAAATTAATATCCTGATTCTGGATTAGCTGCATTATGAATACAAATTTCAGGATCCAAACCTGTGTTTTCTTTCGTTTGCTTTGTTTTCTGATCTTGCTGGCACCTAGCTATATACTACTAGCTATAAACATGAAAATGATGTATCCTCACTGCATCAAGACCAATCAATGAAGGCAACTACACAATCAAAGAAAATCGTAGAGGGGCAGCTAGAGTACAGTTGGATATCTGATAGCAGTTTGACCCAAACCCCACTTCTGTGGTAAGCAGCATTTTGGTTTTAGCAAGATATCTCTTGATATTTTAACTGGGTATTATAAATTTAAATTTCACAAGCTATCAAGTTTCATTTGTAAAATTTTTGTTGACATAATTAGAACTATAAGACAAGCCTAAGGAGAATTACCTAGCTTAGGTTGTACATACTCATAAAAAAGTTTGTGTAAGGCTCCTCTGCTCCCACTGTCATGTTAGTTAAACTCAAAACCAGTTAAAATAACTCTGTATAGAAAAAGCACAGAAGTGTAAAAAGTCCCTTTGCCCATGACTTCCTCTCTTGGCCCCGGGACCCCTTTGCTCTTCTTTCTTTTTATGTCACCAGTGCTTAAGAGGAAACCACAGGAAGGTCTGTCCACTTCCCTTAAACTCAGGGCTTAAGAAAAAATGTTTGATTTTCTCTTGTCCTCTTCTCCCATGAACTCAAGTTTCCCTAACACTATGAAGAACCGGACCTAGAAGGTGCACACAATAACTCTGTGGGCTTGATTAAGACAGAAGGGTCAAAAGCCTGCTTTTAATTTAGGCTACAAACTATAGGGGCGCATAGTGTGTTCCAGGTTCAGACGATGCAGAAACCACAGTGGGCAGTAGAGTACTGCAATGAGATATCCCTTCTGCACGTGGCTCTAAGGATACATCACGGGGAGCAGGAGAATCAATGATTTAGGGTGTTGCCCCTCCACACACCCCAAATCAGCTTTGTAGCTGGAAAGGCTCTTATGATTAATCACTTTGCTCAACTAATACAGAAAAACCAGAGTATAAAAATTGAAAAAAAATCTGTGATAATATATCAATTCAGTGTCAATGCAAATGTGATAGGAAAAACTGTACTGAGAAGAAAACAGTGGGTTGGAGTGGGGGCAGTGCTATGTCCGTTGATGCTGCAGCACCATGAGTGCTGGTGCACATGAAGGCAGCTCTTTAATGCAAGAGCTATAGATGAAGACCTTACTAGAATTTCTGTTCCTCATTAAAAAACACATATTAACTCAAACTGTGCAAGGCACATAGTTGATATGCAAATAAACTTCACAGAAAATCTACCTTTCGTCAGCTTTCATTTTTTTCTCCTGCTTTTCAGAACACTCACCTAACCCAAAATGCAATTCCTCATGACCTACAACTGCTTCTATAAAGAAGCTTATTTCTTACTCCTCTTTATTAAGAAAACCAATATAATGTTTTTTAAACTAAAACTAAAGTAAGCCTTGCCTCCACAAAATGGCTCCTCTTCATTTGTAACATGGTACCAAGGTATCCGATTTTATATTGCCTCATAGATATATGTGCCACTAGAAAGGATAGATATACAATTAAATTATAAAAACACCAAATATAAACTAAAGTCATCTTTAAAACATATGCTTCTTGCTGGGTGCAGTGGTGTACACTTGTGATCCCAGCTACTCAGGAGGCTGAAGAAGGAGGATTGCAAGTTCAAGGCCAGCCTGGGTAACTTCCAAAACAATGAATAAAATGAACTGCGGAAGAAGTTCAGTGGCAGAGCATCTGTGGGTTCAATTTCCAGTAACACACACACACATATATAAATAATTCTATTCTTTTAAATATCCCAAGGAATTTGCCATAATCTCAAGCTTTCTTTCATCTTGGAAGCCAGTCAGTCATTTAATGCTTTATAAATATTCAAGATCTAGGAGCTAGCCCGTGGGTTAAAAGCAGAACACTGACTTACTATGTAGTCTTCATCTTCATCTTTGGGGCCAGGACTATAATATACTCTATATGCTCTGGCCACTTGATCAATCTCTTCTTTTGTGCCAGTCAAACCAATAAGTTTGGGAGAAAATTCTAAATAAAACAAGAAAAAGACAGTAAAAAATGAGAAGCTAACAAAATAAACATTGCTACCTCAAAAAAATAAAATAAAATAACATCAGTTATAAAACAGTGCCATTGCTACGTTTCCCCCTGCGAATCCCCAAACACTTTTTCATGATTCATATGCTGAAAGTCTTATTTGGTTGTTGTGTTTGGTTGTTTTGCTGTGGTGCTGGGGATTGAACCCAGAGCCTTAACCATGCTAGGCAAGTGCTCTACCACTGAGCCACGCCCCCAGTCCATTTTCAAAATTCACATAGAACAAATGAAATTCTCCTCTGAACTACATATAGAAATTCAAATCTTTTTATGACTGATTAGGAAAGATCCAGAGGGAATACATTCCAATAATTTAAATGACACTTTAAATTAATGTGCTTTTATAAAATATATAGTTGAAATACAATGAAGTTTAAAAATATTCCCATGAATTAAGTACTAGTTTTTCATTGCTTATATGAGAAAAAAACATTTAAGATCATATTAAAATATCTGCATCTGGGGCTGGGGATGTGGCTCAAGCAGTAACGCGCTCGCCTGGAATGTGCGGGGCTCTGGGTTTGATCCTCAGTACCGCATAAAAAAATAAAATAAAGATGTTGTGTCCACCAAAAACTGAAAAATAAATATTAAAAAAATTCTCTCTCTCTCTCTCTAAAAAAAACCAAAAAACTGCATCTTATTTTCCAATATCTTAAAATGGATATTAGGTGCTACTCTTAATTTCTGATAAAGAGCTGAACAATTAATTGATATCCATTATTTCAAGGACCAATTATAGCAAACTCAGGGATCAGGGTAAACCGTAGCATGTACATGCTGTTAAAGTTTTTGAAATGTATGTAAATGAGCTAATGGAAGTCATTTAAAACACTGGATTCATCGGACTACTGAAATACCAATCGAACATTTGGTCCAATGGTACACAAGCCCATGTTTGTTCCTTGGACTAATCCATTCTAAATTGAGGAATGACTCGGGTACTGTGAAAGCAAATTGGCTTATTTTTCTTTTTTACTCTTTGAGTAAATAATGAGAAAGGTGAACAAAGCCTAGTTAGCTGCATATCCAAACTTTTAAAAGTTGAACTTCTGAAACTGCAAATTTTCGAAAACATTAACTAAAAAATTTTAATCTCTTTCATTTCCAAATGTAACTAGCAATAAATGTGTGTATGTGTTGTGGAAGAAAATTACCACATAGTTGGTGTTTCAGTTAGTTACAGCAACTCAGGAATCTATTCATCTGAGAATATTATGCTGTAGTAATACGTGATAAGAATAACTGCTAATAAACACATTTAAATTAGAGATTGTGTATTACCCCATGAGTTAATTTATAAATAGCTGGTTTTAATTGCTTTTGGACAAAACTATGCTATTGGTTCTGAAAATCGTACAAATTACAGGCATAAATTTGGCTTAAATGTATAAAACAACAACAAAAAACTATAATTTTTTTCTATTCTTTTCTCCCTTTTGGCAGGGGGTACTGGGATCGAGCCTGGGTGGAATATATCACTGAGTCACATTCCCTGACCTTTTTATTTTTAGGCAGGGTAGTGTTAAATTGCCCAGGATGTCTTTTAGCTTACAATCCTCCTGCCTCAGCCTCCCAAGTAGTTGGGATTATAGGCATGCACTACTGTGCCCAACAAAAACTATGAACATTAAGAAGAAAACATAAACATCTGTCAATTTCAGTTAGGCAAAGACTTCTTATACACCAAACAAAAGATACTACATATAAAAGAATAAACTGATACCCTTGGACTTAATCAGAAATAAAACTGTTTTTCAAAAGACACTGTTAAGAGATTGAAATGACAAGCCATAGAACTGGGAAAAAATATTAGCAAATCGAATACTTGATAAAGGACTTATATCCAGAGTAAAACTAATATACCCATATATATATAGTCATACATACACACATGCAAAAACAATAAAATAGACAAAAGATGTGAACAGACACTTCACAGGTAGCAAATAAGAAATTAAAAAATGCTAATAGTCATTACAGAAATGATATTAAAAGCACAATAAGATACTACCATTAAAGTAGCTACAATTAAAAACATTGCCATACAAAGGGTAGTGTAAATATGAAGAAGTTGGAACTCTCATTTGCTGCTGGCAGAAATGTAAAAGTATACAATCATATTGGAAAAATTGTTAGTTTCTTTTTTCATAAATTTTTAAAAATTTGTTAGCTATAGGTGGACATGATATCTTTATTTTTGTTTATTTTTCATGTGGTGTTAAGGATTGAACCCAGTGCTTCATATGTGTGAGGCAAGTGCTCTGCTACTGAGCCACAACCTAGCCCCTAGTTTCTTAAAAAGTAAAATATACTCCATCTGATCTGGTCATTCTATACCTAGTTGTTTACTCAAGACAGATGAAAGCATGTGTCCATGCAAAGACTTATACATAAAAGTTATTACTTATCATAAGTAAAAACTGGAAAAAAACTGTATATCAGTGTCTACTTAAATAATAAAAAGGAGTGGATTATGATACATGTCATAACATAGGGGAATCTCAAAATAACAATGCTGAAGGAAGGCATTCAAAGAGGGTATATATTGTATAATTACATTTTTTAAAAATGGACCTTTATTTTATTTATTTATATGTGGTACTGAGAATCAAACCTGGTGCCTCACACATGCTAGGCAAGTGCTGTACCAGTGAGCCACAACCCAGCCCCTATAATTACATTTATAAAAGCCACTAACAAAGGCAACTATTATGTAACTGTAATAATAGAAAGCAGTTTTGTGATTGCATGGAGATGGGAGGATTAACAAGGTAAAGGAAACTTTTGTGGGTCATGGAGATGTTCATCGTTTGATTATGGTGAAAGTGACATGCTCCCCAGCCACCTAGTAGCATAGCCAACTCACTAAACTCCATGAAAAGCAGAGGTAGGCTGAGGTAGGTTATACAGCAGGTGGTGAGCATGGGCTGTGGCAAGCCAGGGCACTACGGCCTGTCATACCGAAGCAGTCTGGTTATGGCCTGGTGCAGACACCCGCTCCACATACAGCCTCAGCCTGGAGCCCAGGATCATGATCTACCAACCTCACAGATCAGAAGGAAAATGAAAGTGGGGCAAACCCAGATAGGGATCACAGGACCAATCAATAGCATTAATACTTTCCAAACCCTGATTAGCATTAATTTGGACCAACAATGATGATCCAAGTGCTACAAAAACCCCTAGACTAGTACACTCAAGTGGCAACCCCTATCCAGTTCCTTCTTGCCTTGCCAGAGCTGTATCTTTGCTTCCCACTCAAATAAATCCTACTCTTTTACACTCATTCTTCCTCTTCAGTGGGTTTCATTCTTTGAATTCATGAGACAAGGGCTGGACATGTAGCTCAGTTGGTAGAGTGCTTGCCTAGCATTCATAAGGTCTTGGGTTCAATTCCCAGAACCATCACACACACACAAAAAAAAATGGTAAATTCATGAGTCAAGAACCAGTAAACCAGTAAAGAAGAAATTGATGAGGCCTACAGTTTATGCAGACTCTACCCACCAGTAGGTAACCAACTATACATTTTAAATATGCACACAACTGTATGTCAATTATACCTCAATAAATCTGTTAAAAGTAATAAGATAAATAGCAGGTACTTCACAAAAAAAATGTTTACATAACTTGGAGTTTTAGAGAATGTGCATACTAGGTTGTTTTGACTAGGAATTAAATCAAATGCACAATAACTAAACTGTACATTCCTAATTTTTGAGTTCCTATACTGAAGAAACTTGAACCCAGAGAAATTAAACAACTTGCTCACACTAACAACTGAACATGTGTTATGAGTTCAAAATACAAATTTAACAACTCATCTTTAATTTTCCAATGTACACATTCCCAGAATATACGTTTCTCCTAATTTTACAAGAAAGGAAATGAGGTAAACTAGAACTAGAGGAAATTTGTCCTTGCTCTCAATTCAAGGCTCTTTTTAGTTCATATATGAAGGTCAAGCCAAATCCTTCCTCTTGATAAAATACAAAGAGTGCTGCACCAGGAATTGAGAAACCTGCTTTTCATTTATTAACTAGCCAGGTCACCACTGAGTTTCACCTTTTTATTTGCCTGTAAAATTGGTGATAATGCTGTTTGTCCTATTTTAAGAGGCACTGTAAGCTTTAAATTAGTTGGTATTTCAAAAACTGTAAGAACTAAGTAGATATAAATTATTATAAACAAACATACCTTTCACATAATTTGCAATGGCTTCTTTTGTATCTCTCTCTGGGTCAATGGTGATGAAAAGTGGAGTTAAATTTGGCAGAGATGGAATACTATCTGGAAGAAAGTTCCAATTAGTATTCACAAGTGTAACAGCAAACTGTTAAGGAAACAAAGGGACATCTAACACTGGAGTGGAGAGGACAGGGAAGGGAGTAGGTCTGTATATTTATCGTCTGTTGTGTGGAACCAGGTAAAATATCCTATCAAATACATGTGCTGTTATGGAAACACTGTTACTCTGGATCCCATCATGTGGCCATCTTACTTTCTAATCTGATCCAGTGTTTACAGTTTTTTTTTCCTACCATATCTCAAGAGCAAAATGAATATTAATAAGGATTAAATATCCCAAAGCTCTTCATTTGAAGGAGGAAGCACCCTTCCTTCTAAATGGTATTAATAAAAATACTACTAACTACAGATCATTTCAGATTTCCAAATCTAATCATCACTGGGGAGAAGGCACTATATAAAAACAGAGTTCAGGGACGTCGTCAGGCCACAGTGACAATTTTAAGTGATCTAACATTTACTATCAAAGCAAGTTTCTGTTGGTAGAAGGAAGGTTACAGAATCAGAGCAAGAAACAAGCTGAATGCCGAGATTTTATGTTCTTACAAACTAAATATTCATACTGCCCCACCTAACATAATGCAGGAAATGAGAAAAACAGTAACGTAAAGTAATCATAAATAGTATAGAGTTAGCAATGGCTTTCTTACCTATTTCATCCACGACATGAATCATTTTTTCTAGTTCTTCTGGACAGATATCAGGGCAATGAGTGAAACCAAAATAAATCAATACCCACTGGCCCAGGTAATCCTTGTCAGTTTTGGGTTCTCCTTCATGAGTTGTGAGGGAAAATGGTCCCCCAAGTAAAGGCTTTCCAATGCTTCGCTGCCGTTCCTTCTCCAGCTCTTAAAAAGACACATACACAACACCAAAAAGTCATTCTAACCAAATATACTTGATACATGGTTAGCACTATATTAATAGACCATGGGGGAGGCACAAAATGTGAACAAATTGTTTGTTTTCAATAAGTTAAAAATCTTTTCAGAAAAATAAACACAAAACAATAAAACCAAATTAAATGCCTTGATATGTAATAAGCACTATAAGAAAATGGCAAAACTATTTCATCCTCTTCTGGAACAATTCAGCCAGTAACATATGGATGTTACTTTTCTGATTCTTATGGTTATACTGTGATTACACTGGAGAATTTTCTTGTTTGAAGGAAATAGTGAAAGTATCTGGAGATGATAAGGCATCATGTCAACAAATACCATCAAATAATTTAGAAACACTTAAGGTTACCTCGTAGTAAATTTTCTAAGTACAACAAACACTATTGTAAAATGAAACTACAAACCAAAATCAAAAGCTTGCATATTTAAATTTGTCACTTATTTTCCTTGCTTTGCATATCAATAAAATATTGATCATAATGCAAAACAGTCATCTTTATCAATATCAATACAAACTTATATTCTATACTAAAATTCTACAGAACCAAGATTCTACAGTCTATGAATTCTCATTCCCAGATTTAAACATTACTCTTTGTATAATGGCCACTAAAACGGCTCTAAAGTTAAGAACTGAATCAGATTTAAGCAATACCTTAAAGATTTAATTAACATTTCTAATCCAAATCTTAAAATCCTGAAATATTCACTAAAATATAAAGTTATTTTTTTTCTCCCTAAACATTTAAGGATGCTAATACACAACAATGCCTGACTCTCCATCAACCATGGTCAGCCTCTGGTGCTACTCACTGGTTTGCAGGATCTACTCTCAGGCAACCTTCTCTCACCCCAAAGTTGCGCCTTCCTTTGGGCCCTAACAGCACCTGGAGTTTCCTTCTGGTTTGCCAGAATCTCACCTAGTGAAACCCTTTCTTTCTGTGTCTGTTTCCCTGTCATGTGCACCTAAAAGACTGGATAGCACTTTAGTCATCTTTGTATTCTCTGGACTTCATATAGTACACATTCAAATCTATTCGAAATAAGTCTTTTAATATTGTTGGAAAGTGGGATTGTGATTGATTTGGAAAAGTAAAAGACATTGACTGAATATGTGATATTAAAATATTCTGTAGTGGTTAATTGTTCTAACTTTCAATTTTTTGGTTTTGATAAATGTGCCATGGTTATATAAGAAACTCAGTGAAAGTACACTGGGAACTTTCTATCCATCTTTGCAACTCTTCTGTGAATCTAAAATTATTTCAAAACAAAGTTTTTAAAACAACAATGAAAAAAAATGCTAGTCCAGACTTAGGATTTTATTCAGACATGACCTGATGATATCTACTTACTCTCTGTCTTTTCTTTCTTGAAGTACTTCATTCCAGCCAATAAAGCTCCTCCAATAGCAAATGTGAATGCTAAAGACTTCCAAGAAACAGGCTACTGGGGCAAATATTTAAAAAATAAAAATTCTAGTAAGTCACAAACATTTAACCATGCTGAAATTAATTTCAGCAGTTTTTAATATGCATATACTCAGGTCATGATCTTGTTAAATATGCAGAATGTTTCAGGTTACAATGGGATGATAAAATACTGAAAGTTTCTGCGAAGGCAGTTATAGCTGAGTTCTGAATACAGTCAATTACAAAGGTAGTCATTCCAGGGGAAAGCCCCCCCCCCCCAGGTTATTTTCTGTTCATGTGGAAAATCAACCCAAAGAGGTCAAGTACCATGACTATTAGCATGCGTGAACTTTGCTCCAACTGTTGATTTTAAAAAACAATTACCAGCCTGTGCTGAAAACTGAAAATACACATAAAATAAGTGAAATTTTGCAAACTGCATCGAATTACTTCCAGGCTCTTTCAAGTTTCAAAATAAGAAAGATGTTTGCCACCTAGGGGGAGCTCATTAACCCTTTCCACAACTCCGAAAACCCAGTTCTCTCACCTGTCACTAGAGGGTAGTAGCTCTCAATTCTTTTGGGGTCAGAACTAGAACTGGGGGGTGGGGGGGGGGGAGGGACCCAAGAAATAGGTGTATGCACACACATCTAAAATCACCTATGTTTCAATTTCAGAAGGGGGATTCAACAGACAGAAATTATAGACGTGCTCTGGCACTTCAATTATAGTGGTTTGAGAACCTTAAGAAAAAACTGGAATCTATGTGTTAAGTCCAAGCCCAAGTATCTAACCCCGCAGAGAAGGTGTTGGTTTTCAAGTTCTCGTAAACACTGGCTACTGATAAACCAGGGGAAACGGGATGACATTCCATTAGGCAGGTAAAACCGCCAAGCTGAGGACACTTTCAGGCTTGACCGAGTAGTCTCTGAGGGTTTGACCAAATGGAACGGCTGCGGACAGCGGCGACAGGAGCTGGAAGGGCTCCAGGTGTACACTCACCCCAGGTTTAGAGGGGCGCGTGGGGTCTCTGCTGCCCTTCGACTCAGGACCTGACGACCCCGGGGGTGGCGGCACCGCGGTACTTAAGGGCAGGCTTCTCAGGCAACTGCCGGGGAACTTGGAGGCCAGCCGCAGCGCCTCATGCCGCGCGCAGCACTGCGTCAACAAGACTCTAGCAGTCCTCTCCGCCAGCACCCAATGCTCGATTCCGCTAGGAAGGAGACGCCAAAGTTGGCCACCTGGGGACCGGATAACCCGGCCGAACCCTAATATCAGCGCCGCCATGAGCTTTCGGTACCGTACCTCCTTTGACCCGCCCCACCACTTCCGGTGCCTCTTCCGCTTCCTCCGGAAGTCGCAAGAAGCCGCTCTTTCCGCTCTGCTCGGTGGTGGTGCCCTAGCTGGTAGTCTTGAAGCCTTTGCGGAGGAGCCAGCGCGCGGTAGGTGGTTCCTTGGGAAGCGGGCCCTGGAGCGGGCCGAGGGGGCGGGGACAGCGGGGCGGTGGAGAGGGGACGCTCTCAAAGGTCCCAGCTAGACCGGGCCGGGGCGGTACTGAGCCCTGCTCAGATGAGAGAAAACACTGGCCGCAGTCTGGCAGGGCTGGGCATCCCCTTTCCCTCCACTTTGTTGGTCATCCATCTCACCCTGGTCCAGCCCAGTTTGGACGCCGGCCAGGGGAAACTACGGGGTAGTTGATTCCTTCACACTTGCAAAATATAAGTGGACCTGTTGCGCTTGAAATAATCCTTTGATTTAAAAAATATTATAAACAATTTTTTAAATTTGTGCGGTTAGGGTGGTAAAAGCGAGTTAAGTGTAACCAAAATGCCTAGCACTTCTAAGGATACATTACATCGTAAACTGATTATAAAGCACAGTGCTGTTAACCCTCCTTAATTCAGTCGACAGGGGCTCCAGTCTCTTAAAATACTCTCACTGCTCCCTGCCCCCTTCAATTTTTTGATTAAAAAAGTTGCTGATGGCTTCCTCATCTGAGACCTTTTCTGTTACTTGGATACAGGCACATATTAATGAGACTAAGGTCTATATAGGTTGGTTTATTTTTTGTTGTTGTTGTTGCAGAGAGCATTGATTTCATTTGCTTTTGTTAAGTCTCAGTAGCTGCAATCTTCATCACCACCCCACCACTTCTGTGTGGGGCATTTCCAAAAATGCAAGGGGGGAGAAAAAAAACCCCAAACCCCAAATCTCCTTATTTACATGATTCCCATTCTTGTGTGATATTTTCTTCAAGGTGTAATAGTGAGAGAAAGGCTTTACCTTCATGGTGCCCCACAAAAATTCCAGGAACCAGTTGAGAGGAAATTAGGTTTATTCAAAGCTGACTTTGAGTAAGACAGAGGAGACCTTTCTGTCCCAAATCTCCATCTTCAAGGACTCAGGGGTGCAGAAAGCTTTTTTGTAAGAAAAAAAGGAGGCAAAGAGAGACAAAAGGCAGGAAATATACATTTTGTAATATACACTGGTAATATGAATATATACTTAGCTAGCCTGAATATATGTCAGTCTTTATTTCCTTGGCATTTTGGAGCTCTGGTTCAAGAGGACTTACTCAGAGCAGAAGCAGCTATTGTTCCACTGATTACTGGATTTTTGCAAAGAATTTTGTTTTCCCTGTGATTTGACCCACCTAGCCAGGGGTGCTGCTCCCTAACCCAGTAAGTTGTAGTTCAGTAGGATTTGTTTTTTTCATCCTAAAGTTCAGCTGGAAATTTCTGAAATTTATGCTCAAAATTAGAAGAGTTGCTAAATGTTTCCTTAGCATTTCAGATCATTGTTTGTCAAAACTAATTTTTCTATCTTAGTTCCTGTGGTAAGATTTTCCTCCTTATTTCTATATATTTGTTTGCCCAGGGAGAAGTTTTTTCATGTAATCGAAAAAGGACACAAAAGCAGCTTTCTTATTAAGGCAGAATTATTGTTCATTTCTTCAAATGCTCCATTGTGGGTTAACTGAGCAAACATATATTTTATTGAATTTGATGTTTTTTAGCTGGTATATTAAATTTTATTTACTAAAGTGATTCTATTTATCAGAGCAATTTTACAAGTTTTTCACATTAAGTTTATAATTTTAGATGAAATTGCAGCATCTAAATCAGTTTAAAGCAGGTATTTTAGATCTACTTTGGACAAATGCTAATAACACCTTTGAGTCTGATGGACCCTTGCTGAAAGTATACAAAGTGATATCTAGTGTGAGTCTATCACTTGTATCACTACTGTAAACCACTGAGATCACCAAATGAAGTTTTTGCTTTGTTTTTTTTTTTTTTTCCTATTCATATACTTTCTTTGAGAAAGAAGGGCATGAATAAACACCATTTATATTTGTTCTAGTAGTAGTTTCAGGGCTTATTAAATTTTGTTCTTAATAAAACTTTAAGGCTAGTTTGACTAGGGTAGCTAAGCCTAAACGTTTTGTGAAGTTCCTGACACTGTAATATGTTGGCTTCATCTTAGGTGCAAACCACTGCCCCATGTTTGCCAAACCAGGAACATTTCTGCCTCAACTTTCCTGTTATGGTAGCATATAACATAGGTTTCAAGATCCCCTCCCTCTCTGGTGTTTTCAAAGTCTCTGCATATAAAATCTTTGCCAACTGGCCCCCTTCTTGAGACATACGTGGTTCTTTAACAGGATCTTATGATGCTGGAACCTCCAATCCTTTTCTTTTGCTTTGACAATGGTATAAAACATACTTTTTAGTACAGGGCTGTCTTCTTTCATAAGTTCCTCTTAGAAGCTTTGGGGCTTATTACAAGGAACTTCAGCCTTCTGACTCTTAGGTGTTATAGAAGTTTTATTGGTATTGTAGCAAATTTTCTGCAGTTAAGAATCCTTGATGTATCTTACTTATTTTTAAAAATCACTTAGGTTCTTCACAAAATGCTGCCTGTTTATATTGCACCCAAACTGGTAGCCTTTTTTTTTTTTTTTAGAAAATACTATTGTTATTCTGTTTTATTCTAGTTTTGAGACTCAGTAAACAGATATACTCTTAGATATAAAATTTAAAAATCATTTTCTTGTTTACAGAGTAGTTGCTGTGCATTATAACTTAGCTGCATCTCACAACAACATTATGAGGGACGGTTTTAAGTTCTGAAGCTTTCAGCAGCTCATGATTATACCTTTTTTAAAAACTAAAGCTTAAATAAATTAGCAGATAATAAGTGGTGCAGGCAAAACTTTAAGAATAAAGTTCACTAAAAACTTGCCATTCTCCTTTCTCTTCAAAAGCAAAATACATTCCTAATTCTCAGGTCCAATTCTTACACATTGTATTGTCTCTCTACTTCAGAAGCTCTTGAAAAACTTCATAGATTTCCTTATACTGAGTAGAGACTGAAGGGCTGCACCCCCTGGCCTGACCAGAGATGGGTGAGACTGAGAAATTTCTGATTAACATAATCTAGCTAAATCTACATATGTATGTTTTCTTCCTTTTATCCTACTCTGCCTTCTCTTGTAAAAGCTATCTGTATCCCTATCTCTTCTCACCAGCCCAGTTCCTAAAGAAGTTTTTTGTTGTTGTTGTTTTTTGTTTTGTTTTGTTTTTTGAGTGCTGGAGGTCAACTGCCCTACCACTGGGCTACTGGGCTACATCCTCAACCCTTTTTTAATTTTTTGAGACAGGGTCTCCCTAAGTTGCTGAGGCTGGCCTTGAAATTGCAATCCTCCTACCTCAGTCTCCTGAGTAGCTGGGATCACTGGCATGCCCCATTGCACCCACCAGGAAGACGGAGATTTAAGACAGAAAGCTCTCCTCTGTCTTTCTCAAAGCTGGCTAAATTTTTACAGGATTGATGATCAGAAAAGCCTATTCCCTCTGGTAAGATGTTTACTGAACAGGTCTTCCTGAGTTCCCTGGGCATCTTCCTGAACCATTAAGAAAAAAAATAATAAGCCAGAGAAGTAATTTTTTGCCCTCTGGTTCTTTTTACTTCTGAGCTTTTCTCTCTGTCTCTGGATGTGGCTTTGTCCTCCCTCTTGCACTTAGCAGGCCCCATTGCAAATTTAAGTTTCTGTTTTTCAGAATATTTTCTTTAATAGAAGTATATGTTGCCTCCCTACTTTTGACCTTATTTTTAAAAGCTGCATTTAACATGTTGGTCTCTTCTACCCCAGAACAGACTTTCGGTATGCAGTGTGTGCCCCTTGATAAGTTTTGCCACATTCCTTTAACTTTCTTTAAAAGGTTGCCAAATCTTGGGGTGTCCTTCAAGTTCCGTAAATTGAAACTGTGGATCCAATGAAAGATGTTTTTGGTATTATGGCAAAAAAATTAATTTGATTTGGCTTTTAACTTGGGGGAATTTATTGGCTCATATAACTAAATGGCCAAGGATAATTCTAGTAGAGACAGGTAGATGCAGGTGTTTAACTGCTGGTTCCAGGAATATACTTTGTGTTGGGAGTCTCCCTGAGAACTCCCCGGGCCTTTCAAACATGGTGGTGGGCAAATTGCCAGTAGGCAGCTAGAACTCCCCGGGCCTTTCAGATAAGGAGCCCCTAATGCAACATGGCGGCGGGCAAGTTGCCAGGGGGTGGATAAAAAGTTGTTTTGAAAATTTTCTTGGGCTGGGAATGTGGCTCAAGCGGTAGCACGCTCGCCTGGCATGCGTGTGGCCAGGGTTCGATCCTCAGCACCACATACAAACAAAGATGTTGTGTCTGCCGAATACTAAAAAATAAATATTAAAAAAATTCTCTTTCTCTCTCTCTCTCTCTCTCTCTCTCTCTCTTAAAAAAAAAAAGAACGAAAGAAAATTTTCTAATTGGTCCTCCCGTCTTCTGCACTCGTGGACAGTTCGTGCCCCCCATGAATCTTTTTTTTTTTTTAATTGGTTGTTCAAAACATTACAAAGCTCTTGACATATCATATATCATACATTAGATTCAAGTGGGTTATGGACTCCCATTTTACCCCATATACAGATTGCAGTATCCCATCGGTTACACATCCACGTTTTTACATACTGCCATAGTAGTGACTGTTGTATTCTGCTACCTTTCCTATCCTCTATTATCCCCCCTCCCCTCCCATCTTCTCTCTCTACCCCATCTACTGTAATTCATTTCTCTCCCTTGTTTTGTTTTTTTTTCCTTTCCCCTCACATCCTCTTATATGTAATTTTGTATAACAACGAGGGTCTCCTTCCATTTCCATGCAATTTCCCTTCTCTCTCCCTTTCCCTCTCACCTCTCGTCCCTGTTTAATGTTAATATTTTTCTCATGCTCTTCCTCTCTGCTCTGTTCTTAGTTGCTCTCCTTATATCAAAGAAGACATTTGGCATTTGGTTTTTAGGGATTGGCTAGCTTCACTTAGCATAATCTGCTCTAATGCCATCCATTTCCCTGCAAATGTCATGATTTTGTCAATTTTTAGTGCTGAGTAATACTCCATTGTGTATAAATGCCACATTTTTTTAATCAATTCATCTATTGAAGGGCATCTAGGTTGGTTCCACAGTCTAGCTATTGTGAATTGTGCTGCTATGAACATCGATGTAGCAGTATCCCTATAGTACGCTCTTTTAAGGTCTTCAGGGAATAGTCCAAGAAGGGCAATACCTGGGTCAAATGGTGGTTCCATTCCCAGCTTTCCCAGGAATCTCCATACTGCTTTCCAAATTGGCCGCACCAATTTGCAGTCCCACCAGCAATGTACAAGAGTACCCTTTTCCCCACATCCTCGCCAGCACATGTTGTTGTTGGACTTCATAATGGCTGCCAATCTTACTGGAGTGAGATGGTATCTTAGGGTGGTTTTGATTTGCATTTCTCTGACTGCTAGAGATGGTGAGCATTTTTTCATGTACTTGTTGATTGATTGTATGTCCTCCTCTGAGAAGTGTCTGTTCAGGTCCTTGGCCCATTTGTTGATTGGGTTATTTATTATCTTATTGTTTAAGTTTTTGAGTTCTTTGTATACTCTGGATATTAGGGCTCTATCTGAAGTGTGAGGAGTAAAAATTTGTTCCCAGGATGTAGGCTCCCTATTTACCTCTCTTATTGTTTCTCTTGCTGAGAAAAAACTTTTTAGTTTAAGTAAGTCCCATTTGTTGATTCTAGTTATTAACTCTTGTGCTATGGGTGTCCTATTAAGGAATTTGGAGCCCAACCCCACTATATATAGATTGGAGCCAACTTTTTCTTCTATCAGACGCAGAGTCTCTGATTTGATATCAAGCTCCTTGATCCATTTTGAGTTAACTTTTGTGCATGGTGAGAGAAGGGGATTCAGTTTCATTTTGTTGCATATGGATTTCCAGTTTTCCCAGCACCATTTGTTGAAGATGCTATCCTTCCTCCATTGCATGCTTTTAGCCCCTTTATCAAATATAAGATAGTTGTAACTTTGTGGATTAGTCTCTGTGTCCTCTATTCTGTACCATTGGTCCACCCGCCTGTTTTGGTACCAGTATCATGCTGTTTTTGTTACTATTGCTCTGTAGTATAGTTTGAAATCTGGTATCGCTATGCCGCCTGATTCACACTTCCTGCTTAGAGTTGCTTTTGCTATTCTGGGTCTTTTATTTTTCCATATGAATTTCATGATTGCTTTATCTATTTCTACAAGAAATGCCATTGGGATTTTGATTGGCATTGCATTAAACCTATAAAGAACTTTTGGTAATATTGCCATTTTGATGATGTTAGTTCTGCCTATCCATGAACAGGGTAATTTTTCCATCTTCTAAGATCTTCTTCTATTTCTCTCTTTAGGGTTCTGTAGTTTTCATTGTATAAATCTTTCACCTCTTTTGTTAGGTTGATTCCCAAGTATTTTATTTTTTTTGAGGATATTGTGAATGGGGTGTTTTTCCTCATTTCCATTTCAGAAGTTTTGTCCCTGATATACAGAAATGCCTTTGATTTATGTGTGTTGATTTTATATCCTGCCACTTTGCTGAATTCATTTATTAGTTCTAGTAGTTTCTTTGTAGACCCTTTTGGGTCTTCTAGGTATAGAATCATGTTGCCCGCAAATAGTGATAATTTAAGTTCTTCTTTTCCTATTTTTATGCCTTTAATTTCTTTCGTCTAATTGCTCTGGCCAGTGTTTCAAGAACTATATTGAATAGAAGTGGTGATAGAGGGCATCCCTGTCTTGTTCCAGATTTTAGAGGGAATGCCTTCAATTTTTCTCCATTCAGAATGATGCTAGCCTGAGGCTTAGCATAGATAGCTTTTACAATGTTGAGGTAAGTTCCTGTTATCCCTAGTTTTTCTAATGTTTTGAACATAAAGGTATACCCATCTGGTCCTGGGCTTTCTTTGTTGGAAGTCTTTTGATGGCTTCTTCTATTTCCTCCTTTGTTATTCATCTGTTTAAATTGTGTGTATCTTCCTGACTCAATCTGGGCAAATCATATGACTTAATAAATTTATCAATATCTTCACTATCTTCTATTTTATTGGAATATAGGGTTTCAAAATAATTTCTAATTATCTTCTGTATTTCTGTAGTGTCTGTTGTGATATTGCCTTTTTTATCCCGTATGTTAGTAATTTGAGTTCTCCCTCTTCTTCTCTTAGTTAGCATGGCTAAGGGTCTGTCAATCTTATTTATTTTTTCAAAGAACCAGCTTTTAGTTTTGTCAATTTTTCCATGGTTTCTTTTGTTTCAATTTCGTTGATTTCCGCTCTAATTTTAATTATTTCTTGCCTTCTGCTACCTTTGCTGTTGTATTGCTCTTCCTTTTCTAGGGTTTTGAGATGAAGTGTGAGCTCATTTATTTGTTGGTTTTTTTCTTTTTTTGAGGAATGAACTCCAGGCAATTAATTTCCCTCTTAAAACTGCTTTCATTGTGTCCCATAGATTCCGATATGTTGTGTCTGTATTTTCATTTATCTCTAAGAATTTTTTGATTTCCTCCTTTATGTCTTCTGTAACCCATTGATCATTCAGTAACGTATTGTTCATTTTCCAGGGTATGCAGGATTTTTCCTTCCTTCTTTTATCATTGATTTCCAGTTTCATTCCATTATGATCAGATAAGATGCATGGTATTAACTCCACACCCTTATATTTACTAAGAGTTGCCCTATGCATAATATATGGTCTATCTTTGAGAAGGATCCATGTGCTGCTGAGAAGAACGTATACCCTCTTGATGATAGTTGATATATTCTATATATGTCAGTTAAGTCTAGGTTATTGATTGTGTTATTGAGTTCTATAGTTTCTTTATTCAGCTTTCGTTTGGAGGATCTGTCCAATGGTGAGAGCCGTGTGTTGAAGTCACCCATAATTATTGTGTTGTGGTCTATTTTGTTCTTGAACTTGAGGAGAGTTTGTTTTATGAACGTTGCAGCACCATTATTTGGTGATAATTGTTATGTCTTGTTGGTGAATGCTTCCTTTTAACAGTATATAGTGTCCTTCTTTATCCCTTTTGATTAACTTAGGTTTGAAGTTGATTTTATTCGATATGAGTATGGCCACTCCTGCTTGCTTCCGAGGACCATATGAATGGTATGATTTTTCCCAACCTTTCACCTTCAGCCTGTGCATGTCTTTTCCTGTCAGATGAGTCTCCTGAAGGCAGCATATTGTTGGGTCTGTTTTTTTAATCCAAGTTACTAGTCTATGTCGCTTGATTGGTGAGTTTAAGCCATTAATGTTTAGGGTTACTATTGATATATAGTTTGTACTTCCAGTCATGTTTATTTATTTATTTATTTTAATTTGGCTTGTTTTTCCTCTTTGGTTATTTTTCCCGCCTTTACTGAGATACCTCCCACTGTTAGTTTTGGGTGCTGTTTTTCGTTTCCTCTTCTTGTAGTGTTTTGCTCAAAATGCTTTGCAGTGCTGGTTTTCTGGCTGCGAATTCTTTTAACTTTTGTTTATCATGAAATATTTTAATTTCATTGTCAAACCTGAAGGTTAATTTTGCTGGATACAATATTCTTGGTTGGAATCCATTATTTTTCAGTGTTTGAAATACGTTGTTCCAGGATCTTCTCGCTTTCAACGTCTGTGATGAAAAATTAGCTGTCAACCTAATTGGTTTACCCCTGAATGTAATCTGCCCTCTTACTCTTGTAGCTTTTAATATTCTCTCCTTGTTCTGTATGTTGGATATCGTCATAATAATGTATTTTGGAGTTGGTCTATTATGGTTTTGTATGTTTGGGGTCCTGTAGGCTTCCAGAATTTGGCAGTCCATTCCATCTTTCATTTATGGAAGGTTTTCTAAGATTATTTCATTCAATAGATTGTTCATTCCTTTGGTTTGGACCTCTATACCTTCTTCTATCCAATGACTCTTAAGTTTGTTTTTTTTTATGACATCCCATGTCTCTTGGATGTTTTGCGCGTGGTTTCTTACCAGCCTTTCTGCATTGGCTATAGTCTTTTCGAGTTGATAAACTTTGTCTTCATTATCTGATGTTCTGACTTCTATTTGATCTAGTCTATTTGTAATATTCTCATTTGAGTTTTTGATTTGGTTTATGGTTTCCTGCATTTCTATGATTACTGTTTGATTTTTTTTTTAAATCTCTATCTCCTGGTAGAGTTCATGTTTTGCTATCTGAATCTGCTTATGCAATTCATTTTCAAAGTATTCTTTCATTGTTTGGACTTGCTGACTAATGACTTACTTTAAGATTCCATTCCATCTGAGTCAGGTATGCCTTGAGTTCTTTCTCTGTCCATTTTTCTGATGCCTCTAGGTTCTCCTGTAAATTTAAGTTATCCTGCATTGTTTGTAATCCTTTTTTCCCTTGTTTTTTCATGGTGCTCACATTACTTTCTAACTCTGTTTGACTGCTGTGTTTCTGTTTTCTCCTATAAATTTGTTTTGGTTTTTATAGCTCCAAGATCTCTCCTTTGTGTTGGGAGACAATGTTTAGAGATGTTGGATTTAATTGTGATTTAAGGTAAATTCATTAGTTTCATTAAAGGCCTACAGATTTTGATGGCATATATAGAATTGAGGTTTGAACTTAGAATTTTATGTTAAGGTCGGGTGATTTGATAGTATGGAGGTTAGTATATGTTAGCTTCTTTGGGGGGTTGCTCAAATGCAGGCGGATATTAATAAGAGAATAGACAGGAGTACTTGGGGGTAGTTAAGGGCTTAGGCGGACTATAGACCGACTCGTAGTATTCATCTATTTGCATTTAGTAAATTATACATAATTGGAGTGGTCATGCTTAAGAGGGAAGATAGGGAAAAGGTAAGGAAGCAAACCAAGAAAGAGAGAGGGAGAAAAGAAAGAAAGAGAAAAAAATAGAATAGAAAAAGAAATGATAAAAAAATACAGTAAAATAAAAATTACGATTAAAAAAATTAATTAAAAAAATTAAAATTAAAAAATTTAAAAAAAAAAGGCACTGTTAGGCTTCTATTTTCTTCGCTTTTCCAGTAGGTGGTGCTGTGCCTTCTGGGCCAAGATTTTGCCCTCTGGCTGTAGGAAACAATCCGTGTGAGGCCGTTCCCACCTCCCCCACCTGGTGTCTCTCCAAACCTGTTAGCTTAGGTTTATTCCTGGCCTCTAGTCTCCTCGCTTCTCCTGCCAGACAGGCCTTCCCCAGTGTGGTACCTCTCCGCAGTTCAAGCTACACTCTGGGCCTACAGTTTCCTGGATGTGGAGTGTGGCTATTGGGAACCGCCCCTTATTCTTTCGATTCCCTCCGATAGCCACTCCTCTGAGAGCTGGCGAGACAGGTTTTGATTTCTCCGCTGGTGGGAGGGGGGAGTTGGAGGTCAGGTGCCTTTACCTTTCCCCACGCCTCTATTCACGCTCACTCTGATAATCACGCCCCCAGAAAGCCGGGGAGAGATTTTATGCGATTTCCCCGCTGTATGGGAGAAGGGCTAAATGTCACACACCTGTTCTATTGCTGAACTTGCTGCGATCTGTCGGAAACTGGCGATGGTGATGTCAGCTCTCCAAGATGGTGGCCGCTCAGTGGGTTGTCCGGTGTGGAGGACAGATCTGGACTGTTTCTCTCCCCTGTCTCAAACCCAGAACTCAGCCTGGAGCACAGTGAGGGCACAGTTGGCAGGACCCCACAGTATCCACAGCACTGTTACTCTGTGTTACTGGCACACCGTTTCTGGCTGTGGGGCGGGCTGCCGATCAATTAGCCTGAATCTCCGGGTGCACGGTTCATTCGCGATTGAGCCCCAGTAATTGATCCTCGGGTGATGGAAATCCTTCCTCTAGGTTTCGGTGCACCCCAGTTTTGCTGGAAATTCCTAACAAGATAGCTTTTGGCTGTTCTAACTCGTTATTCACCTGTGCAGTGACGCGGTACACGGGGGTGATGCACTCTATTCGCCGCCATCTTCCCATCCCCCCATGAATCTTATGCAGGGCGGACGTGCGTGCACAGTAAGGTGATGACCTGACCTTTACTATGATTGGCCTTGGGAGCTTCCTGGTTTAAGATAACTGACTCTCACTTTCTATATAAGCTAGAACCAGCTTGCAGTAAAGTGCTTCATCTTTGTCACTGCTATCTGTGTGTGTGCATTTTAATCTCCGACGACGAACCTTGGCCTTTCATTGGTGCCGAAACTCGGGAGAGGGTTAAAACCCACTTTTGGGTCTCTCTTCCTTCTGAAGTGCCACTCACCAGATGACCTGATCTCTTGGTCGCTCCGAGTGTTGTGGTCACTTTCCTTTCACTTTGTATCATTCAGATTTGCTTCCTTCATATTGAATTATTTCTCAGTTAACTTTTCTCCTTAAGTTCAAGTTGTAGTATTTGCTAATATGTCCCTGGGCTGATGCATATTGAGGAAGCTTGTGTTATGTGCTTACTCCTAAACTGGTCCGGAGGAAACTGGGCTTTTATAGGCCAGACCTGGTTTATCTATCTGTCTGCCATTCCCTTTCCCAGTCAGGGAGTAAAGGTCAAATGGCAAATGCTAAGAGTAGGGAATTGGGTAGATACCTATCTATCCAAGGAAAATTGGGGTGCTCTTACTCAAAGAAAATGAAATGACTTCTGGTCAGGCAAAAATAACAGCTGTTTACTGAAGAGAAGATCAAATTAATCTGGACTAAATCCTCTCTAACTGATCCACGAACATATTATCACCTTAAAGGCTTTGAGTTTAAATATAAAAACAAATAATCTCATCTGGCAGGGGATAAGAACATTCCCAGAAACAGTTTTCTGTTAAGCTTTGCTAATAATGTTCATGGGACATACTTGCTAAATTATCTTTCTTTTAATCTGTACTTGGAATCACAAATATTTGAAACTAATAAGATGAGATTTTCAGCTGACTTAGATGAGTTTTGATTTCTTGTAATTGTTCTCCACCTGAAAAGTCAGACTTTCTTTAATTTATAGAAAGAAGATACCACCCCAGCATGCAGACTTATTGATAAGTCAGCATATTTATTGACTTGCTAACTGAACCGTTTCAGATGGGGACTGCTGGAAGAAATGAGCAAATTAAAAACAAAACAAAACAAAAAAAAAACCCATGAAATCACCAGACCATTTTTCTGGATTTCTCTCCCTCCCTCCCTCTCTCCCTCCTTTCCTTCCTTCCCTCCCTCCCTCCCCACCCCTCTCTCTCCCTGGTACAGTTTTACCTGTTTTAGGAGTACTTACATCCAATGAGATTGAGAAAGAAAGGAAAGTAGCTGAAGCTCCTAACTGGATGGATTAAGTAAGGAATATAGCATTAGTGACAACAGTTTTGATTTGAAAAATGCTCCTTTGTTTAAGTAAGTCTGAAGTCTGACTCTTATTCCAATTATAGAGTTGTATTCTCCATCTGTTAGGAGTGCTTTTACAACGGATTCACATGTCTGTAGACAATTAAATAGGAACTCCATAGATATATCAGGCAGATGACTGGAGACTGGGAGTCTGAAAGTAATTTTAGCCAAATGAATTTTTAGAAACAACTAGGTTTTAATAAATGCAGACACTACCACAACAAGTTAATTACGATAGCCTTTGTAACAAAAGTAGTTGGTAATTGAAGATCTTGGCCTTTGATTTTTATCTTTTTTAAAATGACAATCCCATCAGTGTCAGTTTGTGTTGGTGCTGGATATTTTTTTTGTCATTGTTTAAAATTATTCCTCTCCTTTCATGTCTTTACTGTCTCCTCCATTTACTTTAGATATAAACTATGAGACACTTATTTTAGATGACCAATCTATCAGCAAAGAGAAAGACCCAGACTGACACAAAATAACCCATAATGGGAATCTGATGTATACATTACAATGAGTATAATATATGTATACCTTTTCAAACAACCTTCAAAGATGAAATTATTTGATGTTTGTGGGGAAGGATGTATGGTGTGTTTTTTTAGGTGAGTCAGTATTTATTGTAAATTAGAAATTATTCCATATTTAAATTTGACTTTATTAGAATTAGAATGCCTGTTCATTATGGAATAGTGCCTGTTTGTAAATTATTCCTCTTCCAGAGGATAAATTTGTCTGTATTAAGATGAGAAACTGAACCGTTTCAGAGGCTTAGTATTTTAGAGTTAAGACTGTCAGTTCTAAAGCTGATGGATGCTTTCTTTTTCAAGTTGTCTTGTGAATTAACTAAGTTTAATGTTCATTTTGTCATTTTCTTTAGTCCAATCAGAAAATTAAGATGTTTTTAACTTAGTTGTCTTTTTTTTTACTTTCTTCAGTTTATCTAGAAACCTGTTTGGAGGTTATGGCTGATAAGGCCAATCCTGGAACCCTCACTGACAATTCAGAAAGACTCTTCTCCTTTGGAGTAATAGCAGATATTCAGTATGCCGACTTAGAAGATGGATACAATTTCCAAGGAAGCCGGCGGAGGTACTACAGACATAGTCTCGTTCACTTACAGGGTGCCATTGAAGACTGGAATAAAGAAAGCAGCATGCCCTGTTGTGTCCTGCAGCTTGGAGACATTATCGATGGCTATAACGCACAGTATAAAACATCAGAAAAGTCCCTGGAAGTTGTTATGAACACATTCAAAATGCTTAAAGTCCCAGTTCATCATACATGGGGAAATCATGAATTCTACAACTTCAATAGAGATTATTTAACACGCTCCAAACTTAACACAAGGTTTCTAGAAGACCGGATTGTAGATCATCCTGAGACCATACCCTCAGAGAATTATTATGCTTACCACTTTGTACCATTCCCTAAATTTCGGTTCATTTTACTCGATGCTTATGACTTGAGTGTCTTAGGCGTGGATCAGTCTTCTCCAAAATACCAGCAGTGTATGAAGATACTGAGGGAGCACAATCCAAATACGGAATTGAATAGTCCTCAAGGTGAATTATTCCTTTGAGCTGAGAATCTAATACATTGTCTTTAAATTCTTCAGCTACCTTTTATTCAGCAGGAAGATGGATGATTAAGGTAAAAGTATATTGTCGCTATTGTTCAGGGTCAGGATTTCTCCCAAGCTTTGATGTCACATGGATTGGTTACAACATGATCGAAGCTTCATTGTTTTAACAGATATTTGAATGCCCATTCTAGGCAGATCACTTTGCAAAATGTCTTTTTTAAATGGATGAAATCAAGGGAATTGGGGTAGGAGGTGGGCAGGACAAACAATCATGTATTAGTTTTCCTTCATTGTTACAAAGTACCTGATGTAATCATCTTATAAAGGGGAAAGGTTTATTTTGGTCCATGCCTTCAGAGAGTTCATCCCATAGTCACTTGGCCTTGTTGCTTTGGGGCCTGTGGCAAGGCAGCACTTTATGGCAGGGAGCATAAGAAAAAGAAGAAGCAAAGAGAAAGAAGCAGGTCTGATACCCCAGTATTCCTATCAAGGGCACCCCCCCCCCCTCCCCGACCTAACTCCCTCCCACTAGAACCCACTTCTTAAAGGTTTCACCACCTCCCAGTAATGCTGTGAGCTGGTGGCTAAGACTTTAACACTTGGGTCTTCGGGAAGAAGACATTTCAGATCTAAACTAGAGCCACCAATGAAACCAATAAGATTATTTCCACAAAGTACTACCAAGAAAATAAGAATATGGTGTTATAGAAAAGGACTAGGAGTACTATTTTAGATTAGATGATCCAAGGATAGAAACATTTAAGCTAATATCTATAGGACAGGAAGGAGTTATACTTGGAAGAACAAGGGTAGGGAGCTAGTAGAGGGAAAGCAGATGTGAAGGCATTAAATGGAATAAGTGGCAGTATTGAGTAACCCAGGAAGGGGCCAGTGAGGTGTGAGATAATTTTGGAAAGTAAACAGGCACAGGAGTGTGTAGTGGGGTCAGTGGACAGGGAAAGGAGCTTCTGTTTTCTTTCTAGTGTAATGGAAAGCCAGTGAAACTAGCAGAGGAATGTCAAGACTAGGAGTAAGATACAGGAACTATTAATATAGCACTCAAGAATAAATTCTTGTCATTGCCTATTTTAAGTCAATTACTGCTAATAAATATTCCTACAGAAAAAAAGCAAGTGTCCCTGCAGTAGGTAAATGTAAAACCCAAATGAGGAAGAAATGACATTTTCTGGGTCTAACTTACTGAATTTATTTAGGACTTTCTGAGCCCCAGTTTGTCCAGTTTAATGGAGGATTCAGCCAAGAACAGCTGAACTGGTTGAACGAAGTTCTTGCGTTCTCTGACACAAACCAAGAAAAGGTGGTGATTGTGAGTAAGTACTTAAATTGTTTATCTGGTTGCAGTAGCATTTTAGAGATTGAAAAGCTAGTGTTTGAAGAATACTAATGATATTTGTGTTCTGATATCCTCTTTCTATAAGATGGGTGCTTAGTCAATGTTTTAAATTAAAATAAAGCCTGAACCTGAGATTAATATTTGCAAATGAGTCAGGAAGGAATTGTAAAATAACAAAAATATATTGCCATATATTAGAGTATGTGAGTTGCCATTTTAGGTTTCAAAGCAGAATTTCCCCAAGTGGGATCAGTTCACGTATTAATTTTTAAATGAGAAATTCATTTCAGGTCCCGTTTCATATTTTAGCCTTGGGAGCCCTGGCTCCTAATTTCTATAAAATAGAAATTACATTTCTATTTTTAACATGTTGATCTTTTAGATGTAGTTAAAAACATGTAGATGGTACGGGGATGTTTGTGCTGCCATTTGGTTGTCAAGCATCAAAGTTTGGAAAAAATGAAGTTCCCTCACAGGTTATGGCTGTGACACACCACCATTTGGCTCAGTAATAATTAGTCTCAGAAACTGCAGTACTTGACTTGCATCTACTCTTTTGTTCTTCCACTGCTAGGCTAAGAGTATGGGAGCTGGAAGAGACCTACAGATCGTGTTGCCAAACCCTTTAATTTTAAAGATATACTGAAGCCTCAAGAGATGAAATTACGTAGCTAAAGTCACATAGCTGCTGAAAGAATTGAGACTTTTTAAAAATCCCAGTCCCCTTTCCCCTGTCTCATATTCTTTTCATTTCTTTTTATTGATAGCAGTGCACCTACATCTGTAGTCTCTTAAATTTCTTCACCATTGCTGTAAGTTTAGAAACTGGTTAAGTAAACATTTAACAACTGAGCACCTTAGGCTCTCTTTAGTTAAGTTTAGTGGAAATTTCCTTTTGTTTTTATGTGCTTTTAAATTTATTGTGGCTACTCAGAAGTTATTTTGAGTTTTGGCCATTCACTTGGAAGGACAGAATTGCCATTAGCTGAGATGGGAGACACTGCAGGACAAGGAGGTTTGGGTGGAGAGGGCCAGGTGCCGGTTTGGAACCACTGTTTGAGATGTCTATTAGATATAATATGCCTGTCATACATTAGTGAACATACTGAGTGGGTAATTTAGACCTCAGAGTCTGAAATTCAGCACAGAGGCTTAAGCTATCATAAATGTGAGAGTTGAAAGAATATAGATGATTTTTAAAGCTATATAAATCACTGAAAGATCACCAATGCATAGGTATAGATAAAGAAGTTCAAGGACCAAGCATTCGGACACTCCTGACAGGATACTGGGGAACTGAGTACTTCTAGGAGAAGGGGGCAACTAATTGTGTAATTTGATAGGTAAGTCAGTGTGGCTTCTACACAGCCTCTTTGGCCTCTTAGACCTTAACACAGTTACTGTGTGTGTGGATGGGCATGTGCTCGCACCTATGTGTTCTTAACTGCTTTAGGGCTCTGTTACCCTCACCCCCTTTTACTTGTATTATAAGTACATAATAAGCAAAAGCATGTTTAAATTTCAGAATAAAAATGAACAGTAGCAGGACAAAGAAAAGATTTACTGGGAAGAAGCAGAGATCAATGAGCCATGATATCTGAACTTCAAAGTGAAACTGTGGCCTGATTGTATGTGTGGTCTAGACTTACAGATGTGTTGACATCAGGAATTCAAATTCTCCTGGCTCTACTTCCACATATCTCCTGTGTCCTCCCTGCTTTAATCAGTTTTCTTATCTGTGAATTAGATATGGCCACCTGATCTCATGGGGGTGTTCAAAGTCTTGTGATTCAGTTCTGTGGCATTGTTTATATAAATGACACATAATCCATAGTCAGTCCCTAAACTGTTCTTTTATTAGTACTATATCTTTCTGTATATATAACATTCGTGTTTAAGAAAATCAATAAAATTGAATTCCTGCACAGCATCTGCCTGATTTCTGGCTGCTTTTGCAGACTTCCTTGGCATAGGTGCCCTTGATCTTCCTTGGTGTTTGTGCAACTTGAGACTGTGTATAGGCCTCAGTGATCTCAAGATTTTGCCTGTTCAGTAGCTTTTCCCACCTCACCCTCCTTTCTATGCTCCAGAGATCCAGGTGTTGATAGCCTACTTCACATATGTGGACTTTCTCTGGTCTCAGTCTATTTGGATGAGGTAGCAATACACTTTTTTTTTTTTTTGTAAGTACTATTATTTTTTAATGTAAAACATTTCTTAATTGGCTCATAACTTTTTTTTTTTTTTAAACTAACAGGCCATCTTCCCATTTACCCAGAGGCCTCCGACAGTGTGTGCTTGGCCTGGAACTACAGAGATGCTCTGGCAGTCATCTGGTCTCACAAGTGTGTGGTGTGTTTCTTTGCTGGTCATACTCATGATGGTGGCTACTGTGAGGATCATTTTGGTGTGCACCATGTCAACCTAGAAGGAGTTATTGAAACAGCTCCAGTCAGCCAAGCCTTTGGCACAGTTCATGTCTATCCTGACAAAATGGTGTTGAAAGGGAGAGGCAGAGTTCCAGACCGAATTATGAATTATAAGAAGGAAAAAGCCCTCAACTTTTAGTCTGACTTGTTTTATTTGCCTTTGAAGGAAGAGAGTGACTTTGCTTGTATTTGTCCCTGCTACACAAAAAGGAAAACAAAATAAAAATTCTCAATCCCATTGTTCTGTATCTGCTTACATAACAAAATGTATACTTGGCTTCAGTGTGTTAGTTGATAAAATATTCAGAAGTGTATTTTTGGATAATATTTCTAGTGCCGAAAGTCAGAAACAGAATAAACCAGGGAGGGGCTGATGGTGGGGACATCTGGTACTGATAAGGGACTTTATTTGACCTTACTGTATTTTTAAATTCATTTTACAAGGTGAGTATATTTATGTGTTAACTACAGAACTTAAAATTTATAATAAAAATAAATAAAGCTCAGGATAACTTTTCCTTTCACCTTGCAGTGTTAGTGAACTCTGGACAGTTTTAGCTCAGAATACCTATATTTGGACTTTATAGGCTTGTAATCCTGTTTTGTGAACAAAGCCCCTTTGGACATTATTTTACAGTTGGTATGGCATCTCCATCCCCAACAGGGGTGTACAGAGAAGTCCTGGGGCCCTTTTATGATTCTAACCAAAGCAAGGCCAAGTGCCAGTGCTTCTGTGTCTCACCCACTAGTACTCAGTGAGGCCACACTCGGGTGGGTCAGTCGATTCACCCTTACTTAGGCCTTTCTGAACAAACGGGCAATGTTTGAATCAGTTGTGACAAGGCTTACTTGCAGAAACCCATACTAGATGGAAAATGGAAACTGTTCCAAGTATAGAAAAGGTTTGAGGACCCAAAACAAAAGAAATACTAGTCAACTGTTACTGTGTGCTTATTGAGTACCTAGGTACTATAGTACTGTAGAGGTGTATTTGCTTTCTACAACTTCTATTGCAAATTCCTACACACTTGGTGACTTACCACATGCATTTGTTCTCTGAAGTTCTGGAGGTCAGAAGTCTAAAATAATTTTCACCAGAAGTCAAGGTATTGGCTAGCTACATCCCCTCAGGAGACTCTGGGCAGAATTTTTTTTCCAGTCTCAAGCAGCACCTTTGAATTCCTTGACTCATGGCCCCTTCCTCTACCTTCAAAGCAAATTTTTGGTTGTCACATCACCTTCTTCTGTGTAATCACCTCTCTCTGCCATAAGAACATTTATGATTACACTTAAGGCCCATCTGGATCTGGATAATACAGGTAATCTCCCCCTCTCAGTATCTTCACATATTACTTTGCAATACAAGCTAACAGGTTCCAGGAATTTGGACCTAGATGTCTTTTGAGGCTTGTTATTCAGCTTGCCACACAGGTGACTATAATGTGCTCTTGTATTCACTGACCTTTATTGGGAGTGAAAGGCATCCATAAATACGAATATGTGAAACTGGTTGTCATATAAAGAAAAGACTAGGAATGTGGAGGAAAAATACTATTTTGTTTGAAGGGATTAGAAATGTCATGAAAAAAGGAAGAAAAATGGTTTGAAAAAGTGGGAAAGAATATAAGCAGAGGCATCAAAAGTTGAGTTTAGAAGAGGCAAGTAATGCTATGGGGACTCACCCATAGGTGCTCAGGGGTTTGGTAAGAAATAAAGGAGGACAGGCCAGGCTATATTGTGAAGACCCTTGAATGATGAGCCAAGAATGAAAATTTACCTCTTGTTGGACTCAGTGAAGGGTTATTGGGTTTCTGAGCTGAGAAAAACATGATTACATCTGTTTGTCAGTAAAAAAAAAAAAAATGAGAAGCTGGTATATAAGAGGGACAATGGGAAGAAGACAGAGGTTTGGGAAGACAGATTTTTTAAATTTTAATTTGTTATATGACAGCAGAATGCATTACAATTTATATTGCACATATAGAGCACAATTTTTCATATCTCTGGTTGTACACAAAGTAGAGTCACATCCTTCTTGTCTTCTTACATGTACTTAGGATAATGACGACCATCACATTCTTCATCTTTCCTACCCCTATGTCCTCTCCTTCCCCTTTCCCCCTTCACTCTATCTAGAGTTCATTTAATATCCCCCCCACCCCTGCCATGCCTGCAGCATATTATGGATCTGCCTCCTTAAATCAGAGAAATCACTCAGCATTTGTTTTTTTTTGGGGGGGGATTGGCTAGTTTCACTTAGCATTATATTCTCCAACTCCATCCATCTACCTGTAAATGCCATGATTTTATTCTCTTAATGCTGAATTAAAAATAATTCCTAAATTCAGTAGGAAAATAGAGCTTAAAAATGAGTTCACTAATACAGGCTCTTTTTTCAAAAGAGAGCACTCCACCAAAAGTTAATGTTGGGGCTTTCTTTCTTTCTTTTTTTTTTTTTCCAGTACTGGGGATTGAACCCAGGACCTCCTGCAGAGTAGATAAATGCTGTACTTCTGAGCTACATCCCCAGCCCTTTCTCCTTTTCATTTTGAGACAGGTTCTCACTAAATTGCCCAGGCTGGCCTTGAACTTGCATTATTCCTGCCCGGCCTCTGGAATAGTTGGGATTACTGGTGTTCATCTGGCTAAATTATTGTCTTTTATGTACTTAATTTGAGATGCAAACATTACTATGAATATTTGCAGAATTCATAGTCTAATAAGGGAAATGCAAATGCTATGAAACTATATCTTGGATATTGCTAACATTTAAGCACAGGAATCAAGCATAACTTGGAGTAGCAGGACATACAGAGAGTTTACGAAGAGTCCATTCCTTTGTGTGTGGCTTTAATAGCTTATTTGAAAGGAGGTATAAAAGTCATAAATAACATGTAAGCTAAATAGACACTGGAAAAAAACCCAATGTATTATATGCATTTTATTGACCTTTAAAATAAATTACACTTTTACAATTTAGCTGCTTTAATACCAACTTGATTAATTTTCGTTGATGAAGAATTTCTGACTGTTTAGTAGCCACTGTGTCAAAAACATCACGACCCCTCCCCCCGCAAAAAATTGCCTACCTCATTTAACAGATATTTATAGAATACTTACTGTTGTATTTAAGACTATAAAAAGAAAAACTATCAGATTCATTTTTGTTTTCCTGACAAGTAGGTACTAATTCTTCCCACTAATTCTTTTTGAGTAAAGTATTTCCTAAATCTCATGAAACTGAGTATCTGACTAATCAGATGAAATCCAAATTTGATGCTAGCATAAGCTAAAAAGTTGCCATCCAGATATTCATAGCACTATCCAAATGAAATGCAAGGTGAACCACATAATTCAACACACTGTATAGACACATTTAAAAAAGTAAAATTAACATTTTATTTAACCCGATTATCATAAAATATTATCTTTATAACATTAATATAAAAATATTTTACATTCTCTCATTTTGTACAATGTCTTTAAAATCTACTGTGTACTTTACACTTGGATACTAAAGTTTTGTTGGGAATGCTTGATCTGCATTTAGATATCAAATTCAGATCAAATTGATAGTTGAAAAAGATTCACATGCCCAAGTTGATCTAAAACCTCTTCACAGTTTTCCAATAATTGGATGTCAATTTTTAAATTAAAAGTAAGTAGAAAAATATTAGAGATTTACTTTCTTGGTCACCCTAGCTGCATCTGAAATGCTCAGTAGCAACATGTGACTAGTGGCTGCTGTGTTGGGAGAGTGTAGCTCTAAAATCCTCTCCTTGAGGTTACTTTGAATATTCCTTTTAAAAAGTAGTATAAATTTTTCATTTAGAATAATGAGTAATTATGAATAATTAATATCCTGCCTTTTTTCTTGATTGGTCCCAAATTCCTTTTTAATCCTCATTCCTTTTCTTTTCAAGTTATGCCTGTTCATTGGCTTCTTGAGTCCTCATTTATTTCGTACCACTGTACCAGTTTACTATCCTGTGATTAGTTCAGGGCTATAGGCCTCTCTTAAACTACCTCTCCTTCAGTGTATTACCCAAACTCTGCTCCCCTCTTTTTACTCATGGATAGCCCTTTGTAATCCATAAATACTTAATATTTTCATAGTGCTCTCATATTATCTAGTTTGATGCTAGCAACTGTATAAGTAGGGCCCCATCACATATTAATTCTATTTTATAGATAAGGAGAAATGTCCAATATATATTTGCCCAAGTCACTTAGATACTGAATTTACTTTATTATTTTTGGAAGGATGGAATCTTGCTGTGTTGCCTAGGCTGGCCTCAAACTCCTGGCCTCAAGTAATCCTCCTGCCTCAGCTTCCTGAGTAGTGGGGACCACAAGCATGCATCATGGTGCCTGGAAGAACTCATGGTTCATAACTTTTGTTTTAGTGCCTTTTCATTATATTATGGAAAAATACCCTTTTCAAAAGGCATCTGGAGAATCCCCATTCTTACTATTTCATCCAATCTTACATTGTACTATAAGCAATCTTAGAAAATTCTTAAAGACTTTTTAAACATCATCTTCAGTATTAGCACAAATTACCTGAAATAAACTGGGAAATTGTCCTGTTCCCCCAATGTTTATAAAATAAAGTTGAAAATTCTCATTTAAAATTTCTCATTTAAAATACAATTCTTGGATTCATTTAAAATACTGTCTTGCAGTGTGTTGGCCAGGAAGACCGCATTTCCTTGTTTATATATACATAGACCCAGGAGATAAGTGGGAAAAGAGCAATTGCAGTAGCAACAACCAACTGAATTCTTCCACCAACTGGATTCCTATAAAGACACATAAAATTTTTATTAAAAATTTCAATAAAAGTTATACATTCTTTAGGAAACAAGTGGAAGGACTGAATTGGTTAAAGTTACATTTTAATTGGTCTCTTTTCAAATTTAAAAATATAATTCACTCAATGATTTGTAGAGATTCTTTATACTTAATCCAAATCCTTATTTATATATGTTCAAAATACCTTGTTCTTCCACTCAATGGTTTCTTTTGAAGAACATTAATTAATTAGATAATGTTGAAATTGATCTTTTCCTAATGATTTTTATGTCCTGCTTAAGATCTCCAAGGTCCTGAAGATATAATCTTCTCTAGAAAGGTCTTGAACATACTGTTATCTTCTCTAGAAGCTTTATTGTTTTTGCCTCTTTATAACCCAACTGGAATTGATTTTTAGGAAAGTTGTGAGGTAAAAATTGTTTCGTTTTTTTTCCATATTGGAATTTCATTCATGGTCCAGGCATTATTTATTGAAGTCTGCCTTTCATGGCTACCCTGTAGTACTACCTTTGCCATAAGTCAATGGTCTACATACATATGGATCTGTTTCTAGATTCTACTCTGTTGCATTAGTTTGTTTATGTATCCTTTTGCCAGTAGTAGTTTATCCCTCTAGTTCTTCAGGTCTTCTTTATAATTTTGCATGCAATGTTTTTGTATATCTCTCCTAAATTTATTACTAGAAGGTTTATTACTTTGATGTTCTTATAAATAGTAACTTTTCATTATTACCACCTTCTGCTACATTGCTGATGGAAATGTAGTTTGTTTTTGTATATTTACTTAGCAACCTGGCATCATTCTAAACTCACTTATTAATTTTAATAATCTCTTAGATCCTTTTTTCTTTATATGCAGTAATGTCACCAACAAATAAAAGTTTGTTTTATTAAAAGTTTATTTCCCCAGAAATAAATCAATCTATGTATTCACTTTGATGTCATCAATACACAGATTCACTATCCCTGATAATTTGAATGTATCTGTTAGTGAGATATACCCTAATGACAAAAACAAACACAAAACCTGTTTTCAGTAGCCATACTTGTTATTTTGAGAATTGTTATTAAAGTGCTATTTTGTATGGGAATCTGAGGCAGGAAGATTAGAGGAAGTTAGAGGCCAGCCTCAGCAACTTAGCAAGGCCTTCAGCAATTTAATGAGACCCTGTCACAAAATAAAGAAGCCTTGGGGATGTATTCAGTGGTAAAGTGCCCTTGGATTCTATCTCCAAACCCAACAAAAATTTGCTATTTTGTATTGTAAGATAAATCAGCTATGTTGAAGTCACAGACACTAGAGATTTTGCCATGATTAAAAGGTGATGCAGATACTCTTAAAGCTTTCCTGAATCTTCAAGCTTCCTTCAGAGGTCATTTTCCTTCTTAAAGAATGCTCTTTAGTCTGGCAACTGGGTACATAGGAAACTATGGTTTTCATGATCATATGAATTATTATGAACATTTGAATTAACTATTATTTGATTATTGATCAGCTTTCCTTAGGAAAAGGAGTAATTTCTTTCAGAAGATTCCTTTTTTCATTGATTGATGAAGTTTCACTTACTACCTGATTTTATCAACCCTAGGGTTATCTGACTTTAATGCCTTGAAAACTTACTTTGATGAACTGTGGCAGAGGCTCATCCATGCTGTGATAATCACCAGACCAGACAGCTCCCTGTAAAAATAGCATATATTTCAAATTTTTGAAGTGGCTGCAAGTGAGAAACGTGCACATTGTCTCCATGACCAATTGATAGTGCATTCTGATTAGGTAACTTTCCCTCAAAATCTGTAGCATCTATAGGATATTTTCAAATATGCTCATGATTTATAAATTACTTTATTTCAGAATTTAAAGTCTATATAAAGATGTTTCAAATAAAGGGGCAGATATGAGATCCATGATTGTTTCCTAAATTTATAAAGTGCGCCCTCCAGAATTAAGTATCTAAAAACCCACTCAGAGTTGAGCATAATGGCTCATGTCTGTGGATCCCAGCAACTCAGGAGGCTGAAGTAAGAGAATCACAAGTTCAAGGACAGCTTCGGCAACTTAGCAAGGCCCTAAGAAAGACTAAGGATATAGCTCAGCAGTAAAGTACCCCTGGGTTCAGTCCCCAGTACCAAACAACAAGAAAACACTCAGATTCTTATTCTAGGTTACTGGAAGGACAGTAAAATACAAAAAGTAATCTCATATTTGATTAATCATTATTTTTACATGTTTTAGAGCTTTCAGTGTTAGGCAGGATGAGCTCAAACCAATGCATAATTTATAATACATACTGCAGGAGATTGGGACACTTCTTATGGCAGAGGAATGGGTTTTAGAATGAATCAGACTAACAATTTGGGGGTGGATATATGCTTCTAGATATGTAATATTATAAGCACATACTTTTTACAAAGAGTACAAAATAAAATCATTTAGCCATAGTACATTGGAAGCCCCACCTTGAGTTCAGCATAACTCCTGGGCTTCAAGTTGGAAGCAATTTAACCCATTTGGTTGACAGACCAAGCTGGATTTGGTCTCCAGTTTTCCAGTAAGAGATCCTAAATAAAGTTACCATGGCAAAGCCACACCATATCAGGGATGCCTTACAGGTCTCTGAAGGTCAATGTTGGCAGATGCCAACAGGGTGTAGAAACTAAAATAAAGGGGCTCTTAATATGACTGAGAATCAAGGGTGGAAGGATGTGAAGGAACTGTTGCTAAAATAGGAACAAATGGTTATGACAAAAGGAAGAAATGACACAAGACATAGCAGGGCAGGGCTAGCAGAGACTGATTTAAAATATTGTCCTCTGAGATGGCTGCTCACAATTGTAGACATGATTTTGACTTCATCAGATCTGAGTCAGAATACTAGCAATTATCACCTTATCAGACTAGACTGAGTGTTATTGTATTGTAACCTTGCTCTTTACAAGGAGGTCAAGGTCAACTGCCTGACAGTTATATTGTTAGAGTCTGTAAACAAGTCAAAAATAACACCTGGCATTTTGCCAGGGGAATGTTAGAGTTCGTAAACAAGTCTGGATGGTGCCTGGCAAAATGCCTGAGGGAGTGGTTTGAGAAGTAACAAAAACAAGCCATTAAGTGTGGAGATTCCTTATTGGTTGACTGATGTATCTAGTTTATGCTAATTAGATAAGCTCTGTGGAATGTATAAATACTGCTCCTGTCCTGCAATAAACGGCTCCCACTCCTGCTGTATCAATGTACACAAGTTCTTCGTCATCCCCTGGCTAGTTTGCTGCAGCCGGACTGCGGCAGATGGTGGCCCGTTACGGGGAGCCCCGGGACACTCGGGGGTAAGTGACGAGAAAAAAAAAAGCTGCCCATCCCTAGATAGGACGGGAGCAAATCTGCTCGTCCCTAGGCAGATAGGGCGAGAGGAAAAATGGCCATTTCGAGAAAATGGAGAAGATTGATACAGTATGTTTGTGTCTTGTTTTGTCTCAGTGTATTGTATTGTCTTTATGATGAAAATATGGAAGGGGTGAGAAATAAATTACTAAGGGAAGAAGGCACCCCAGTGGAACCAAGAATAGTTAGGGCATGTGTTGATAAGAGCCCAGGAACTCTAGTCAGAAAGAAAAAGAAAGTTCAGAAGAAGAAGGATTATCAGGAAAAAAGTTGCAGCAAAAGGCTATTACTAAATACTTTTCGTTACCGGAGGGTGCGTGAAGCGGAGAGGCGGCTGCCGAGTGTGCAAGCCGGTCACAGCGCAGCAAGGATTTTCCAAGAGGCGGCGGCGACTGGCCCTTCCCCGCCTCCTGGCCGGGGAGCTGGCTCTTCCACTGCCGCGAGCCCAAATCTAGACCTGACCTGGAGGCACAGTCTCGCAGGCTCTTGCTCCCTGTGCCCAGTAGCAGTTTGAGTCCGGGACACTCCCCAGGGCCATCTGGGGCTGCCCAGGCACTACAGCCAGCAGAAGACGCTACTGGTGTCCCTGATGTTTGGTCATTTTCAATGCCAATAACTAAGCTACAATGGTTCTCCCACACCTGGAAGCTAATGAGTAATGAGCACTATTAATGCTTATTTCAAATGCAAAAAAACCTTGAGATAATGTACTAAATTGTTCAGAAGGTTGTTTTCTTAGTAGAATGCTACAGGATTTTCTTTAGCCATCCGGAGTTCCTGCCTTCGTCCCAGTGCCGGTAAAGACCAAGGTGGAAGAATTTCCAGTGTTGCTGAGAACCGGACGAGATTCAGCTGAGAACGGACGAGACTTCGGATCAAGCTAGCTGCCTGCAGAACTTACCTGGACTGTGATTTAAGCTAGCTGCCTGCAGAACTTACCTGGACTGTGATTTAAGCTAGCTGCCTGCAGAACTTACCTGGACTGTGATTTACCTGGACTGTGAGTTAATCTATTGAGACACTACTTTACCTGGACTGAGACAACAAACTGTAATCTATAACAAATTGTAACTCGGTATCTTTGCTAACAGTGTCATTGCTGGTATAATTTTTCCAAGGGCTTCTTGCATGGAGCCATCAAGTGGCTTGGTATTGTGGCATTTTGTATCCTCCCTTTCTGTTTGTAGCAGGTTATTTATGGTGTTTCTGTAAAAACCACTATGGTCGTTATTTAAATTAAACAAAAGGGGGAAATGTTAGAGTCTGTAAACAAGTCAAAAATAACACCTGGCATTTTGCCAGGGGAATGTTAGAGTTCGTAAACAAGTCTGGATGGTGCCTGGCAAAATGCCTGAGGGAGTGGTTTGAGAAGTAACAAAAACAAGCCATTAAGTGTGGAGATTCCTTATTGGTTGACTGATGTATCTAGTTTATGCTAATTAGATAAGTTCTGTGGAATGTATAAATACTGCTCCTGTCCTGCAATAAACGGCTCCTACTCCTGCTGTATCAACGTACACAAGTTATTCGTCACCCCCCGGTTATTTTGCTGCAGCCGGACTGCGGCATATATAATGGATTAAGTAATGACTATGGGTAATGGTGATCATGGAGTCTCATAGGCAGTGCTGGGTTTAAATCCTGGCTACACCACTTCCTCAGTTTCATTAGCTTCTGGAGGATATAATACCTTCCCTGCTCCTTATGGTATAGTGGTGGGGGGAATGAAATCATCACTGTGCATAGATAAGGTGGCATTGTAAAATAAAAGATTTCTCAGTTCTGCTCCACCCCCGCAAAGAGCTAAAGTCCCTGCTCACCTGCCTTCCTCT
This sequence comes from Marmota monax, assembly GCF_021218885.2. Taxonomy (NCBI): domain Eukaryota; kingdom Metazoa; phylum Chordata; class Mammalia; order Rodentia; family Sciuridae; genus Marmota; species Marmota monax. Next base: position 16,552 of record NW_026694240.1, on the reverse strand, counting down.
TCGTGTAAGATGTTATGTTGGGTGTGAAGTAAGAAGTGGTACGCCAAGCCGGCGGCCCACACCAGGCAAAATGACATGTGGACTGCAGAGACACTCTTCCAAATAAAGTGACCTAAAAATACATATCTTGATGACTTGTTTGTGCTTGTATTGTCATAATCTGCTTTTAAGAAAGGCATTCAGAGACAACAACAACAACAACAACACTTCCTTTTTGAGGGACAACATAGGTTAGAGCATTAATTGTAAACATCAATGGACTGTTCTTGGTTGGTTGCCTAGCATCTCTCCTTCCTATGATGCCTAACCTTATTTTCTTTGGGGATCCATCCTTCTCACACCCCTAGTCCATGTGTGCCAGCAAACTGGACCTTAGCTAGGACCTTAGGCACAGTGATTCGGCTCAGGATAAACAGATGACGCATCAGGGTCAATAACAAAATTCTGAGATGTTCGTAGGGTGCAGAAACAGAACATCCATTCTGTTGGACTTAGTGTCCTGATGCAGTGAACAGGGAGCTGCAGAGGTAAGGTCAGATCTGCAGGTGGTGGAAAGAGAGATGGAGAGAAGTTCTGGGTCCACCACCATCTGCAGCCTTTCCAGCAAACTGTACCAGTATGTTTCTTCTTAGGTCACAGCACTTGGGAGTTGTGTTCCTTCTGGTTTAGAACTAAAGCAGCCCTAATCAATTCCCCTTAAAGATGCAGACACAGATCTAAGGGCCTATAGGAAGAGCCCGGAGCTTCCAGGGATTTAGAATTTTTCAACATGGCAATCATTAGTCTTTCTTCTAAAAGTATCTGAGAACTTCCAGCCCTACTAGTTAGAAGCTGTTGTAGAGAAAGTAAAGAATAAAAAACAAACAAACAAAAAACCCACGCACACACATTTTTTTTTTTCATTATAAGATACTGTTGCATCGCGTTAGGTAGTCTATAGGCAATACAAACCAGTTATTAAAATAAACCAGTTATTTTAAGTTCATTTTTTACATATATACGCCCCCGGGATATACCCATATCTATCTATCTATATCTATATCTATCTATCTATCTATCTATCTATCTATATATATATATATATATATAGAGAGAGAGAGAGAGAGAGAGGGAGGGAGAATCTTAAGAAGCTGGTTCCAGAATAAATATATGACAAAGCTCTGCTTTACAGTCATTCTTTCATTCAGCAACCATTGAGTACCTTCTGTATGCCTGGCCATATAATTAAGGACTGAATACTTGTGTCTCCCTCAAATTCACATGTTGGAACCCTAACCCTTGAGGTGGTAGTATTAGGAGATGGGCGTTTGGGAAGTAATCAGTTCATAAAGGTACAGCTCTCATGACTGGGATTTGTGCCCTTATAAAAACAGATCTTAGAAGTTTTCTTTGTCCCTTCTACCATGAAGGGAGGACTCTCATCAGACACCAAATTTGCTGGTGCTTTAATCTTGGACTTTCCAGCCTCCGGAACTGGGAAAATAAATTTCTATTGCTTATAAACTGCCTAGTCTTTGATACTTTTGGTATAGCAACCTGGAAGGATTAAGACTTGTATACATTTAGGTTTATGCAAAAGCATATGATATAAACCTACTTGTAAGAAGTGTAGTAGGAAGAAATATAAAAATGTACAATACATTGCTACAGGTACTACGATGATATTTAAGGAGATTAGAAATGATATATATAGAGATTTATGATACACATTATAAACAATTTATTCATAAGTGGCACCTCATACATATAGATGTTAAATAAATTCAAAGTAAGAAAATAATTCATGGGAGTGATATTACCCTACAAAGAACTTGTAAGGAAAATGAGTTCACAAAGGGTTATAAATAATAAACATATAGTAGGCATTGATTGCCACCGAGTATGAGAACACAGGATAAGCATTTATGTCTGTGCTGGTTTTGTATTAGTTTGGTGGCTTAAGAAATCAATGCAGTGATTGCAATTCTTCTCTCTTATGGGCTAAATGACATAACCACTATTCTATGTCAGCATGAGAAGTCTTGGGTTCAAACTGATAAAGAATAGCTTACTATTTCAAGTCCTTGTGAAGTTTTCCTAAGACTGGTAAGGATGATCTAGATTAGCATTAGCCCCTTCTTGTTATCAGAAATGAGAAGAAATCCCTAGAGAGTCCTGTGCTTTTCCTGGGAGATTAGCAGGTAGTTTAGCACTGTTACAAGAAAATCTGATTTGCTGAATCTCTATTCAGAATCCAGCAGTCATACCTGTGACAAGAGGGTTAACTCCTACAAGCAGGGTCAGTACTGCAGGTACAGCATATACCACCTGTTAGCAAAAAAAGAGGAGATATATGGGTTAAGATGTATGCCCAGCATATGAGATGTTCAGATATATCTAGGAATAAAAACAAAGATGAAATTAGCCGTTATTCACCTCTAGGTTTCAGAATGAATTGCTTGTATAATCTGATGACCGTGTTGGGTTGTAATTTTACCCTCAGCTATGTCAGGAAAGGCTCATTCATCTTCAAGCTCTATCACTGAGCATAAAATCTGGATCTTAAGACACGTGGACTCCCCAGTGTCTTCTGAGAAAATCTGAGGCCCAAATGTGTGGGAAACCAACCTCAACCTCGCAAGTACATGACTGAGTTAACTCTCCTGCTGGGCGATGTGGCGTCAGGCACCCATGCTGCAACACTGCCCTGCTCTTCTAGGGTTCGAGTGACTGTCTTCGTGCCCGGGCATATCTTCCTATAGCCCCATGGGTGGAGCTATGCTCACCTGTTCCTTTGTAATATAACCCCTTGCCCTGTTTAGGGTAGAATCTTCCATGAAAGTGCCTTGTGTATATCCCCTTCTCTTACTGTGCCCTTGGGTGTGGCCTACCCAGGTGTCAGTCAACCTGCTGACAGTGGACATCATGAAGATACACTCAGTCCCCTGAAACCTGACCCCTTCTCCTCTATAAAAGGGGTCAGTGCATGTTCTCTCTCTCTCTTCCTGCGGACCCTTAAGGTCAGAGGAGCCGTCACAGCGACCCCAAAGAAAAAGGTATTTGTGTCTCTTGTGTGGTTATTTTGCACAGCCCAGTTAACCCAATTTTCCTGGAGTGACCCCTTGAGCCTTTTAGTTGCGAACAGAAACCTGGCACAAATGAGCTTCCCCACTTGTATAAAAGAAATATTCTTTGAAAAGTAGAGCAGGGACAAGCCATGATTAGCTAGATGGCCCTGCTGGGATGGACCAATAGACCATCTCTGTGAGACCACATCAAATATTCTAAAAATGTACGGGTTGTATCCAACATTAAGATCAGGTTATTTTGGAAACAGGTAAGTTGTTTGAAAATTAGAAGACTGGCCCTAAAGAAGCCCTGTTCCCAAGCCTCATTCGTAGCAAGCAGACTCTGGCCAAACTTACTACCGTGTATTTGCGTCCCATGACTCAGAGAGAAAGTAGAAAAGGTAGTCTTATAAGAAGCATGGGAACTTTCCCAGAAATGTAGTTGCTTACCCACATCAAGTGCAATGCTTATGTCAAAACTTTAGTTTATTTGGAAGTTGTGAGAGCTGTACATTTTACATGATTTGTTTTCATTTTAAAAGTGTCTGTCTTGTGCTTGGGCAGAGAGAACTTTTGGATTACAGATCCTGTGTTCATCTTTCCTAACAGTGATATTTGCAAATCAGGTAATCTCTTAAGGTGGAGGATCATGCTACTTAAGGTTACAACAGCACTGTCCAAACTTTAATGTGCATAGGAATCACGTGGAGATCTTCTTAAAATTACAGATTCTAATTCTGGAGGTTTGGAGGAGGGCCCAGGATCCTGCTACTCTAACAAGGTCCCATGGGTGCTACTGCTGTTTTACCAAAGACCACACTTAGAGAAGTAAGGGGTTAGTTTTCTCCCTTGGAAAATTACATGATAGCTACAGATACAGAAATAGAAGAAAGAGAGACAGAGGGAGAGAAAGAAACATAAACATCATGTTTGGCAGAGATTTTTAAAATATTCATTCAATGTATTGGAGATCTGTCATAAATAGATTAAGCAGGCTAAAACCTTATTTCAGTGTATGGAAACATAGGAACAAAACAGTCCTTTAAATAACAGTTTGTCGTGGCAGTTGTGACACATGAATCCTTATTTAGATGCTTTTCTCTGTCTTGAATTAGATAAAAAATTATGGAGAGCAGAAAGACTGAAAATAACTGTTTCTAGTACACAAGTTAAAACTGCATAATAAAAGTAATCATGAACTCAGTAGAACCCACTTGAAATGGTCTTTTATATTTTTGCTGGAATTAAAAAAAATAACGAAGGGTATCATGTTATTCATTTGCAATAATTAGTTTAATTCAACACACAGTTAGTACCATTGCAGTCATTTCTAATACGGCTCTCCCTTGTCCACCTGTCCCTACAAAAACCGTTTTCCCAGTCTCTTGTACAGCTCTGAGTGTTCATGTTCCAGCAATGAAATATAAGGAGACATCTTCCAGGGGTAAGGCTAATAATATACAAAAAGCATTTAGCAGCAGTATGTATGGATGCTGCCCAATCAGAATGGAGCCCTGACAATATGTAATACTGATATGTACAAGTTGCCTAAGGGACTTATTGGAAAACATTTTTTTTTTCTCTCATAAAAGTGAAGAAAGCACAGGAGAAAAGCTTATTTTGCTCTGCTTTGCTTCTTCCTACTTGGGATACACTTTTCTGGAGATGAGATGTTTGCAGAGTTGCAGCAGCCATTCTCTAAACATGAGGATGGAAGAAAATTCAGACTGTTGATGACACTGTTGATCAGCTACCTCCGGACTTCTTAAGCGAGATATTCTAATCAGATTTTCCATTCTAAGGAACGCGGAAATGAGTTGGATGCAGTACCAGCCCGCCAGGTACACTGACCTAGTAATTGTTCATCTGTGCATCTATTTATTCTCCCATCCATTTAAGGGTCAATGCAGAAAGAATTTCTATAATGGAGGCTCTATGTTAGGTTGCCTAAAGGGTCTCAAGGAGAGGAAAGAACTGTCCTTGTCCTCCTGGGATACAAAACCAACTGTAATGCAAAACTGAATGTGTTGGTGCCATAATAGGGTGCAAAGGAAGAATGATCAGAACCTTTGGGAAGGTGGCAGATTTTGTCAGATGAAATATCATCTGGGGACAGACAGTCCTGGAAGCTTGGGTAGAATATGACATACAGAAATTCTAGGGTCAAGGTACAGTAACCATCCTTGCTGGGCCATGATTGGAAGGTGGGCTGAGCCATACTATAATGGACCTCAAATCCAAATTGGGGAGTTCTGACTTAGATTGGGAAGTGACACTGGGCAAAATTCAGATGTTTGAGGAAATGTAATAGATGATCTCCCTCTCCTTCAGGCAAGAGTAGAGGTCCTATCCCACTGTGCAGAAGTGGCTGCATAGTATGGCTCAGTCCCAAGGAGGGCCCTTCCCCAGATCTGAGGCCATATCAGCCGACGCCTTTTTTCATGGGGCGGGGCGTGGACGCGTCGAACCCGCATGCAATAGGACATGCTCTCCTTGAGGTCCACATCAAGGATCACTCAAGTGCAGTGCCTTGCCTCGCATCCTGTATCGTGACGATGGTGGACGAAGGGGGGTAGCTGAGGCTGAACTGCGACTGTTTATAATGACAAACAAGTTGACAGCACCCTGAAAGAAAGGCACGAACTTCAAGGCGATAGAAAAGCACTAGTGTGGAAACCCATCTGCGTGCAATGGCAGTAAGACCGGCAGAGTGCAAGGGCTTTCCAACACTAAGAGAATAACAAGGAAAGTCATGTCGATCCCAGTGCAATGTTATAATAACTTGGGGTGTAACGACCATGACAAAGGTTTACTGCTTAAGATGCGCAAGCCAGACTTGAGGCGAGTTGCCATTTTCTAAAGCTGCAAGAGCTTGTATGATCATAGCCTTTTCTTGTGCATGGCGAGTTTTAAGGTGACAGAGAAGCCACAAACAAAGTACAACACCGAAGCAACACATTGCACCAAAAATGCCTACTCCCACCCACTCTTTGAATAAGGAAAAAGCAGAAGATATCCAATCGGTGAATTGACCCAAAGTCACGGGATCGACACGGGTACTGTTCAAGACAGCTATCTGGGTTAGTTGAGACTGGATCATGTTTTCTGCTTCCATGGACCAGGTTCCGGATGGATACTCCCCGATGATGTGGGAGGCATTTCTGGAATCATAAAATCTGACAGAGGTTATACATAAATGTGCACGTTGATCAACACAACCCAAATGTACTAGGTCAGACAATTCCTCAACTTGAGCTTGAAGCAGATCTATCCTTTGATTAGCAGCCAGAATCCCAGATAAAATGTGTTGATTAATTCTACTTTGAGATTCAAGTCAATTCAGGAGCACTGGTTAAATAAATACTGTAGGTTTTGTGGGGTTTAATTAGTTTCCATAAAATAATTCACTCAATTAACAGAACCACAGAACTAAAGCCTACCATTTCCCATTCCAATGCTTGCTAGAGTTTCTGGATGGTAATTCACAAGGAACAGACAGGGACAACAGGAGGTATTCTAGGAATAGAAGATTAGAAGTAAACAGAAGAGTTGGGAAGTCATTCCAGGGGTCCATAGAGGAGGTAATGGAGCTGGGGATGTATCTCAGTGGTAGAACACTTGCCTAGCATGTGCAAGGCCCTAAATTCAATCCCAGGTACTGCCAAATGAATAAATAAATAAATAAATAAAATACCTACAGAAGAAGTAATGGAGGACTGAACTGGGAATGAGGGAGGAGATTTTGGGGGACATGAAATTTGTTTTTCATATTATGTATCCTAAACTTGAAGTAAAAGATAAAATGTACACGCACTACACAGGTAAGTAATTGGTCCTAGATTATTTTTCATTAAACCGCTTTTTATTGTTTGTTGAGGGGATCTCAAAGATAGTGGGTAAGGAACACAGAGATGTCAAGGATGACTCAGTGAATGATTCTGCTAATAGACATGGCTAAGTCAGGAGGAGGAATGAGTTTTGGGGGGAAAGATATGGGTAGGAACTTGGGCATATTTGAGGAGTAGCATAATATACAGGCAGATATATCTTGCAATCTTTCAGAAATTCAACATTAAGTTTGAAATCTGACATTTGTCTGCAGGGAAATAATATTTGGAACTCAGGATATGAACCAAAGTGCTAAGGAAGAGACAATTTGATTTGATTCATGGGAATGTGAAATTGGATTATAAGCAATATGAGAAGGTGGTTCTCTACTGCACTAAAAAAGGACTAGAATTTTACATATAGTTCCCAGAGCTCTCGTTGGCTGCTCATTCTGTACACAGTCAACATTAGTCCAAAATCTGAGAATCATTTCCTCCATGATGCTCTACAGCTTTGTGCTTCTATATTCAAAGACACTGGGAAAAATTCAGATGTTTCAGGAAATGTAATAGATGATCTCTCCTCCCAATTCAGGAGCACTGGTTAAATGAATGCTATAGGTTTTGTGGAGTTTAATTAGTTTCTATAAAAATAATTCACTCAGTTAACAGAACCACAGAACTAAAGCCTACCATTTCCCATTCCAATGCTTGCTAGAGTTTTCCGGATGGTAATTCACAAGGAACAGTCAGTTTAATGGATGCTGAGAGGTCTCCTCTAGACCCTAGAACGGGATCCTCAGGCCATCTATTCAAAGGGAATACAGCTGTCCCTTGATATCCATGGAAAATTGGTTTTAGGACCACCCCTACCCTCAGCCTCAGGATACTAAACATCTGTGGATTTTTGCCTATAATCTACACACACCCTCTAGATGGTTGTCATAAAGGTTAGCAATAATGCATGGAAAGTGACTAGAACACTGTAGGCACTTAGCAAATGATACCTAGTCATACTGTTATTAAGTCTAGTATAATTAAGGTGATGTGGAAAAGACCTCTGTCCTCAGAGTCCGGAATTCTCCATCCCTAACCCTGCCCCGCCCACCACCACACCACACCTTATCACTCTGACTCTCCCCCCTCTAAAAATACTTGGGAAAAAGAGCTTGACAAAGGTTTTGATTTCTAAGGTTGTAAGTAAGTGAAGCAGATAGGAGAGACAAAGAGATAAGACCGCGTGTTTTGTGCAGCCACACAATCCTGTTGAATGGAGGAAAAATTTGAAAGCGGCTCATACTCACCACCCACAGTAATGCGTCTGGATCATTGACCTAGAATGCGAAACAAGGACACGTTAGCAGACGTACCTCCCTGTCCTATTCCTGTTTGGTCTGCTCCTTTATTCATGTGCTAGTCTAGCAGATCAGGACGGCTGAAGGGGTTTCTGGCTGAACACAGCAGGTGTTAACACACAACCACGCATCTTTTGAAAAGAAACTGCATGGGAACTCTGAAGAGGACACACCAAACCTAGAATGGGTATGTTTAAGGACCCTCCAGTCTCAAGAAATGAGGCAAACTATCCCCTTCATAAAGGGGATCCGAAAGCAGATTTCCTGAGGCTGTAAGGAGTTTAGTTCTGATTCCTCTTCCCAGCCCTTGGATCTGTTCAGACTCCCCTACCAAGAATGTTTCGAAAAGCACTAGTGCAGCTTCCCTGAGGTCCCTTTCAAAGTGACATGCGCTGACCCTGCTTCTTCCAGCCTTTGAACCAGTCAGGCTCTCTGGTGTGTGGTTTGCACATGTGAACACATCCGCGTCTTTGGTGGGGAGACCCTGGGGTTCTCCAAGTTTCGATCTCAGTTCCTGTCCTCCCCACAAACTGACCAGTCCTGCCACTCTGCGGACTGGTTGGTCACTACCGCAGGCTGGGCCTGGGGGCGGAGCGCGGAGCCCGACAGGTCCCGTTCCCAGCCGCCCAGCGCCAGCCTGACCTGCACGAGAGCCGCCAGGGCGAAGAAAGCCGCCATGAGCCAGTTGCAGGCCCTCCACAGGGTGCGCGCCCCGGGCCCCGGCGCAGGCGTCATTGCTCTAGAGGCCCGCTGCCCGCTCCTCCCTTCCGCCGCGGCGCCCCGCCCCGCCCCCGGTGCCCCGCCCCGGGCTCAGTCCTCAGGCGCCAGGCGGGGCAGCTGATTGACAGACGCCTAGAGAAGGAGCGAGGCCCCTGCCCGGACCTGCTGCCCCGTCCAGTCCTTCCCAAAGGAGTGGAGGCATCCTGTCTCCATTTCACAGATGGGGAAAGTGAGTCCCAGAAGGCCTGGAGTATTTGCCAAGGTCGCGCCAATTGTGGTGAAAAGAAATCATATTTGAACCCATAGAGGTCCAACTCCCGAAGTCGTCTGGTTTCACTGAAGTGAAGGTTATTTTTCTCTCATTAAAAAAAAAATTAAATAAAAAAAAAAGGAAAAAAAGATACAGAAAAAAAAAAAAGGCTTGTGTGCGTGTGTTTTCTGGTATTTATGCATTTTTTTCTGAGTCCTGTAAGCATTATGGTAATTTCTAGAATGACAGCAGTTATATTAATATCTTATACAGCTCACATCTCTACCGCAGACAGGCTCATTTATCTTCATGAGCTTTTATTATAAGAGGTATTTACATATTATACATATTTACAATTCTCCCCCTCCACCAAAACCAACAAAATTTCCAACACAAGTTGCTCATGAATTTCTTATGAACGAAAGACACTGAAATATTCACTGTTCTCCCCTCACTTGTTTGAGTCTTTTTCTGTTTTGTAATTTGCCCTTCTGATTAGTTCTTCCTGGAGCTCATTTACACATCCATAGGGCTCATCATTTTTCGCCTTCTAAAGAGTCTTTATCTCTTCAAATCATGAGTTTGTGTGCCTATCCTCTTTCCCTTTTAGTTAGATCTCTTAAAATTGTTTAGAAGGATTTTTTTTTTCTTTTTTTCTTTTCTGTTTCATCCCTTTCAAGAAATAATTTCAAGAGCATCATCTGCTGGGTGTCTGGCTTTGTGCTAAGCATTGAGACAAAGGTGGATTTACAATGTGCTCTTCAGGAGAGGGAGCTTGGTGACTGGCTTAGTCAGTGGGCACGCACATTATCAGAGTGTGGTGGGGACAGCAGGGACCACCTCTGGAGTTTCACAGAACTCTACTGCTAATTCCATCACCAATCAGCCCTGGGATTGGGGATAAGCCACACACATCCTCACTGTCCTGTTTCTTACATAACAAGAATAAACGAGAGAAGGAGTGTAATGGGCTGTATTGAATCAGCTTTCCAAATTTATATGCTGAACTCTAATCCCCCCACCTCAGAATGTGGCTTCATATGAAAATAAGAAGCTTTAAAGAAATGATTAAGTTAAAATAAAATCACCAGAGTGCATCCTGCTCCAATGAACTAGTGTCCCTATAAGAAGAGGAGGGTGGGACCCAAACACTCACAGAGGAAGGATACTAGAAAGACACAGAAGGCTCCAAAGAGCACCAAGGAGACAGGTCTCAGGAAACCAGTCCTGCCCACACCTTGATCTTGGACTTCTAGCTTCCCCAGTCATTAGGGGGGGAAAAAAAATTCTTTTTGTTTAAGCTCTGAATCTATGGTACTTTGTTATGCTACCTGTTGCAAATTAATGCAGGGAATAATTATAGACCTACAGAAAAATAACAGTATAAAGATGCATTTAGGCCTTTGTATGCCACATACCATCTTGGAGCTATATGGGACTTTCTAGGTCACATAGTGGGCACTGGTTATTTTTTGTGTGCAGGGTTCATTCATCTTCTAGGATCAGCATCGGCATCTTGGTTATTCCGGAGAACCCCGCTTCCCTCTGATGATAATCGTGAAACATGGGGCTGACCCTGCTCTCTCCATTCCTGGATTTGGCAGGTAGCCATATTCCTGACGACTGGGTTTCCAACTATAATCCAAATTGACCTGTACTGGACTTGGGTTTGCCAGATTAAACACAGGATGCCCAGTATTTTGTCCCTGACCCATCCCTTGCTCTCTGTATGCTTTCCAGCTGCCATGAGGTGAGCAGTCGTTCTTCCAATCCCTCTCCACCTCATCACCCCAGGTCCTGTTCTCTCCAGCCTGCTGATCCCAGATGAGGGAAACATTGGGGGAGGGAAGGTTTTGGAATAAGACCATAAAGGGGGCTACTCGGGGTTCAAATCAGACATACACCTCACCACCCCAATGACTGATGTGCTTCTGCAAAACTCATCTGGTCTCAGGCTCTACTTTTAGCAGAATTTACGCTCACTCATACTGATTGACAATGAAGGACATCTGTCTTGTTCTTCAAATGTCCTCTTACATCAATGGACAGGGAGTCCAGTACAGCGCCCCCTCTGCAGGGTGCATATTCATCCTATGCTCGTCACTGGTGTGAAGCACTCCCTGGGCCACGTAGCTCCTCCAACCACTGGATATTCAGGACCTTCCTGCATCAGGTGCTATGCTGATCAATGAAGATGGTTTCCCGAGGAAAGGAGACACAGTTTTGCCCTTGTGGTGCTTACAGACTAAGCACTCATGACATAAATAAGCAAGCAATCACAGCAGGCGATGGTGGTGAGTGGAGGGAAAGGGTGGGCTGCGATCCGGCATCTGACCTCCTGAGGAGGTAACGTTCAGTTGTACCCTGAAAGGTGCGTTGGTGAAGGTAGGTGAGGACCACATGGACCAGTGCCCAAGGCAGAGAGAAGCATGTGTGAGAAAGCCCCAGGTCCTGAAGATCCCCGGGGCTGGGCAGTGAGCCAGGGCTGCACGCGAAGAAGGATGTTGGACAGGTGCAGGTGAGGAGTTGGATCTTGTCCTGAGTATACTGAAGAGCGGGGATGATGAAAGGCATGCTTCGATGGCAGTGTGAAGGAACCACTGTGGGGGACCCTTGAGGAGAAGTAGGGATTGGCCATCCGGTAGGTACTTGGCCAGGGAAGAGATGATGCTGGCCGAGTAGCAGTGATCCTGGAGAGAATGAAGCTCGGATGAGAAACACGAAGGAAATAAACCCAAAAGGATCACGTGTAAAAACAGGTCCAGTCTTTGGTGACAAAAATGAAGTTTTTGAGCCAGGCCTGGTGGTGCTCACCTGTAATCCCAGAGACTCAGGAGGCTGAGGGAGGAGGATCACAAGTTTGAGGCCAGCCTCAGGAACTTAACAAGATTTTGTTTCAAATAAATAAATAAAAAGGCTGGAGATATGGCTCTGTGGTTAAGCACCCCTGGGTTCAATCCCCAGTAACGAAAATCAAAACAATGATTTCTTCTGGCTTTTTGAGACACACAGACAAGAACACTATATTCACTCTAGTGTGCAATGACACACTAGAACTTCTTACTCCTACTTAAATACAACTGATCAGCCTTTATGTACACTGATCAGCCTTCCCACATCCCTCCTGAACTCCTCCTCTGTTAGAATGGCTTTTAAATACGTAAGTGGAGCCTGAATTCAGACTCTCCAAACCTACAAAGAGGACTCTTATGGGTTGATGAAAGTGGTACACAGAGCAGACCTTCTCTCCCACGAGAATGAAGCATTTCTCTAAACAGCTGCTTTCCTTCCATGATCTGGAGAGACTTCAGGGGACATCTGTAGACCAGGGTCTCAATTCTGCCAATATTGAGGGGTGATACCTCAGAGTCTGCTTTGGTATCATTTTTCTTACCCTTCAGCTATTTTAAATACCAGGATGATTATTCACCCATGCCATTTTTTTTAAACGAAAAAAATACAGTTAAATGAAACTATATTTGCAGGTAGGAAAAAACGTTAAGCGACCCAAGCCACCACCTCCTCTCCAGTCTTGACTTTCTGGTTTAGGGCCGGGCTGTTGGAATCATATGTGTCCACAAGATGGCGCACGTCTGCTGCGGATGGAGCCCTGTGGGTGGGGAAGCAAGGAGGAGGAAATGGCCGGCTTCTGCTTTTCCCTGGCTCTCCCAGTTTTTGTGATGTAGACTTTCCGGGTGGATATGAAGTTGTTATCAGCCCGAGGTGAAAAATTACAAATAGGACTTTGTACCAGGAATTTTTTTTTTTTTTTTTACGTTCAGAGAGAGGTATTGCAAAGAACAAGCTAAGCTTTGCTGAGTGTTAGCAGAACTTAAAACTTGTTTGCAGTCCCAAGATTCCAGGAAAATTAGATATGCTTGTGAAGAGCAATCACTTCCTCTAATATAAACGTATATATGATAATAGCTGTCAATTGTTGAACGTGTACTATAAGCCGGCTACTGCCCTTTATCTCTTGGACATCCTAAAGCTACCACGATTTCTGCATTTCTAAATCTCAATTCCTGCTTTTCCTCTTATCTGACAAAAACCTGGGTTCCTCTAGTCTCCCTCTCTCCATGAATGGCACCAATACCTATAAAAGTGGTTTTCTCATTAGTTGCTTAGGGTTGCTTTAGCAAATTACCACAAATTAGCTGGCTTAAAAGTAGAGAAATTGATTCACAGTTCTGGAGTCCAGGATTCCAAGGTCAAGGTGTCAGCAGGACTGCCCTCCTTCCAAAAGGCGGAATCTTGTCTTGCCCTTTTCAGATTCGGGTGGCTCCTTGGGGCACTCCAACCATCCTGTCTTCACTTTGCCTTTTCTGTCCTGGTGACTTGTCCTCCTCTGTCTTTTATAAGGAGACTCATCATTGGATTTAGACCCACCCACATAATCCAAGATGATCCCATCTCTAGATCCTCAGTTGAATTACATTCTAAAGACCTTTTTTTATAAATAAGGTCATGTTCATAGATTTCAGGGATTAGGAAACAGGCATATCTTTTGGGGGACTATGATTTGCTCTACTACGCTCATTGTAGAAAGCTAAAAGCTACCTTTGATACCTTTTCCTCCCTACCAGGCCCCAGACAACCCACTTTTGATTTTGATACACCCTGTGGCTCAATGCCCCCGACGTCTTTTCTGCCAGAAGTTAGTCTAAGCCACCATCATGACTCCTAGGCAGCAGAATCCCCCTGTTTCCCCAGCATCCCTGTTACGGGTTGAATTGTGCAGTCGAGGGAGGGGAGCAGGGGGATTCATATGTTGAATATTCAGAAACAGGGCTTTTTAGGAGATAACAAAATGTTGTAGGGACAGATGAGGCAAGGCACCAAACATAGCAGGAAACAGTTTTATTTGGCTGCAGCCAGCTTCAGAGGGCACAGCTTTTGCTTTAACTCGCTGAACTCCGAGTAAACAGGTCAATATTCCCTAGAAATAAATAAGTTTTCTGTTTCCTAAAAATAGCATAATCTAACAAACCGGCAATCCAATCATGCCCCATAATCTAAGAACTGTTACCCAATAATTCTATCTCCAAACCAGTTTCTAAGATCCTAAAGTTGTAAGACCCAATCCAGACAACTAAGCTGAATTTGCAGGACCTGAGAGAAATCAAGATTAAAAGAATAGGCTTGGGCTGGGGATGTGGCTCAAGCGGTAGCGCGCTCGCCTGGCATGCGTGCGGCCCAGGTTCAATCCTCAGCACCACATACAAAGATTTGTGTCCGCCGAAAACTAAAAAATAAATATTAAAAATTATTAAAAATTCTCTCTCTCTCTCTCTCTCTTTAAAAAAAAAAAGCAAACTCCTTTAAAAAAAAAAAAAGAATAGGCTTTATCCTGGAAAGTTATCATACAAAGCATGCTCTACTGCAGAAGCATCAGATTTTAATTCCTTTATTATACTAATGGTTTTACTATTAACACTAATAAAGAATTAAAAAAGAATTCTTTTGTAGAAAGAATCAACAGAAAAAAAATCTCTAGAGATTGTGCTCAAAATTCACTATACTATTTATCCTTTTTTTTTTTTCTAGGAGAGCCCACATTTCCTAAGCTTGCCTCTTCTCAGCTTCTCATTCCTTAAGCACTAGCCATGCTCAAACTTCTTTCAATTTCTCAAAATATCCACATTCCTTCCCGCTCAGGACCTTCACGTAAACTATTCCCTCCATCTAGAATTGTCTTTTGTCCTACACTTATCCTTTGGTTTCAGCTCAAAAGTCAATTGCTAGGCTGAGGTTGTAGCTCAATGGTAGAGCGCTTATTTAGCATGTGTGAGGCATTGGGTTAGATTCTCAGCACCACATATAAATAAGTAAATAAATAGATGTACACTGACAACTAAAAAATATTTTAAAAACAAACAAAAAACAGTCAATTGCTCAAAGATCTTCCCTGACAGCCCTTCCATCTAGTCAACCTGGGCTGGGATTCCTGTTAACTATCTGCAGTTTCCTCCCTGCTATATCTTCAGCACCTAGCACAGTCCTTGGCACATAGGAGCTCAACAATTCCTGTTAAACAAATGAATAAGAAATATCAAAAAAAGAAAAGGGTAAATGCCTATAATCCCAGTTACTCAGGAGGCTGAGGCAGGAAGACAGCAAGTTTGAGGTCAGCCTCAGTAACTCAGCTAAACTCTATCCCAAATTTTTTTAAAAAATTAAAAAATTAAAAGGCTGGGAAGGGGCTGGGATTGTGGCTCAGTGGTAGAGTGCTTGCCTAGCATGTATGAGGCACTGGGTTTGATTCTCAGCACTGCATTTAAATAAATGAATAAAATAAAAGTCTGTCAACATCTTACTAAATAAATAAAATAAAGGCATTGTGTCCAACTACAACTAAAAAATAAATATTTTTTTAAAACAAAAGATTATTGGATTCAGTGTTTTCATAAGCATAGAAAGTAGGTCAGTGAATTAATACTGAAGAAATATAAATACTAAAAACAAATTATTTGCACTGAGGGACTTCAAAATCCAAATGAAGTTTATTTGAATCCACCAAGTTTAAGAAACTAAAATAGTTCTAAAACTTAATTATAAGAATTTGTACATGTAAGTATACTATATTACTTACATATACAGATCTACCAAACTTTAAGAGACTTTTCAGGAAAGAAAGATTTGAGACATTAAACATAACTCCAATATTTGCTACCACAAGCAAAGCCCTGAACCATATCAAAATCTCTGAATTTGAACCTGCATATTAGAAACAGAATATTATGGACTAATGATGGCAGGAAAAAACTGATTCCAAACAACCCAATCAACAAATGGGCCAAGGACCTGAACAGACATTTCTCAGAGGAGGACATACAGTCAATCAACAAGTACCTGAAAAAATGCTCAACATCTCTAACTGTCAGAGAAATGCAAATCAAAACCACCCTAAGATACCATCTCACTCCAGTAAGATTGGCAGCCATTATGAAGTCAAACAACAACAAGTGCTGGCGAGGATGTGGGGAAAAGGGTACACTTGTACATTGCTGGTGGGACTGCAGATTGGTGCAGCCAATTTGGAAAGCAGTATGGAGATTTCTTGGAAAGCTGGGAATGGAGCCACCATTTGACCCAGCTATCCCCCTTCTCGGTCTATTCCCTAAAGACCTAAAAAGAGCATGCTACAGGGACACTGCTACATCCATGTTCATAGCAGCACAGTTCACAATAGCAAGACTGTGGAACCAACCTAGATGCCCTTCAATAGACGAATGGATAAAAAAAATGTGGCATTTATACACAATGGAGTATTACTCTGCATTAAAACATGACAAAATCATAGAATTTGCAGGGAAATGGATGGCATTAGAGCAGATTATGCTAAGTGAAGCT
>NW_026694239.1:0-48058 GCF_021218885.2 Marmota monax | reverse complement strand
ACCACAAGCAGGCCCCAAGCAGAGTTCAGGCCAGACACAGGACCACCCTCCCCTACAGGCAGAGCTCAAACATGGCCAAGATTGACCTAGCTGACCTGCGCGGGAGCCTGGGCAAGGGGAGGCCTGGTTCCATCCCGCCACATGAAGAACCCCACCAGAACTCCAGCTCTGCCCAAATGCAAATTGACAACCTGGCAGGACGAAACCTGAGTCCAGGGTAGCCCGTGTCCTTCCAGTCATCAAGAGACTGGCATCGGAACTCAGGCTCTGCCCACGACGGACTCTGCCCACTGACAGACAGCTCCAGAAGTTCAGCCCCAGTCCAGATCAGCAGGGCTGACAGGCTCAGGAGCCTGGCCCAAGGTATGCCTGGGACCAACTGCCACAAGCAGGCACCAAGCAGAGCTCAGGCCAGACACAGGACCACCTCTGACCACAGGCAGAGCTCAAACATGGCCAAGATTGGCCTCGCTGACCTGCCCAGGAGCCCGGGTAAGGGACGGCTCGGTTCCATCCCACCACCTGCAGAACCCCACCAGAGCTCCAGCTCTGCCCAGATCCAACTCGGTGACCTGGCAGGAGATGAAGCCCGAGCTCAGGGTAGCCCAAATCAATCCAGTCACCATGAGACTGGCCCGAGAGCTCAGGCTCCGCTCATGACAGACTCCGCACACTGACAGACAGTCAGTGAAGTTCAGCCTCAGTCCAGATCAGCCTTGCTGACAGCTCAGGAGCCTGGTCCAAGGTAGGCCTGGAACCAACTGCCACAAGTAGGCCCCTAGCAGAGCTCAGGCCAGAAACAGAGAAGTCTCTGCCCAAAGGCCGACCCCTGCCAGAGCTCATCTTCGGCGCCAATCCACCTCGTTGATCAGCTCAGGTGTCCTGACAAGGGTAGGTCCTGTTCCCTCCTGCCATCAGCCGACCCCCTGCTGGATCTCAGCATCCAACCAGATAAGCCTTGCAGATGTGCACAGGGTAGCCCTGGGAACATATGGCCACCACCAGACCTCCACCCTAGCTCAGGCTTGGCCCAGGACCAACTCTGCCCACAGGAAGACACACTCCAGAGCTCAGTCCAAGCCCAGGTCCACCTGGACCACCTGCACCAAAGCCCGGGAAAGGATAGGCATGTTCCATTCCTCCACTGTCTGACCCCTGCTGGAGTTCAGGCTCGGCCCAGGACCGCCTCCACCCACAGGCAGACCCTTTCCAGAGCTCATAAATGGCCCAGATTTTCCTCGCTGACCTGTGCAAAAGCCTGGGCAAGGGGAGGCCTGATTCTATCCCGCCACCTGCAAAACCTCACCAGAGCTCCAGCTCTGCCCAGATCCAACCTGACGACCTGGCAGGAGGAAACCTGAGCCCAGGGTAGCCCATATCCATCCAGTCACCTTCAAACTGGCACCTGAGCTCAGGCTCTGCCAAGGAAAGACAGCCACCAAAGTTCAGCCCCAGTCCAGATTGGCCTCGCTCAGAGGCACGGGAGCCTGGTCCAAGGTAGGCCTAGACCAACTGCCACAACAGCAGCGCTCAGGCCAGACACAGGACCGCCTCCGCCCACAGGCCGAGCTCAAACATGGCCAAGATTGGCCTAGCTGACCTTCACGGGAGCCTGGGCAAGGGGAGGCCTGGTTCCATCCCACCAACTGCAGAACCCCACCAGAGTTCCAGCTCTGCCCAGATCCAACTCGGTGACCTGGCAGGAGACGAAGCCCGAGGAGCCCAGGGTAGCCCAAGTCAATCCAGTCACCATGAGACTGGCACCAAAGCTCGGGCTCCGCCTATGAGTGACTCCGCCCACTGACAGTCACTGAAGTTCAGCCTCAGCCCAGATGAGCAGTACTGACAGGTGTGGGAGCCTGGCCCAAGGTAGGCCTAGGACCAACTGCCACAAGCAGGCCCCTAACGGAGCTCAGGCCACACACAGTACAACCTCGCCTAACAAGCAGACACCTTCTGGAGCTCAGGGTCTTCTCAGATCAGCCTAGTCCACCTGTGTGGGAGCCATGGGATGGGTAGGCACAGTTCCATCATGCCAGTGTCAGACCCGATACCACCTCTATCTATGGTCAGATTCCCACTGGAGCTCAGGCCCGGGCCAGGACTGACTCTGCTCACTTGCTGACATCTGCTGGAGCTCAGGCTCAGCCCAGATTATCCTAGTACACCTGTGGGAGTCTAGTTCCAGGGTAGTAGGCCTGAGTTCATCCCACTACTGATAGATAGCAGGCAGAGCTTAGGCTTGGCTCAGGATTGCCTTGCCGGCTTGCATGGGAACCCTGGCAAGGGTAGGACTGGTTCCATCCCACCACCTGCGTACCTCCACTGGAGCTCAAGTTCTACTCAGGAGTTGGGCCCTAGGAAAGGCCCTGGTTCTATGTGCCACCACCTGATGTCTGTGGTTCTTAGGCTCTGCTCAGCGAGGTGGATGGGGTCTCAGTTGAGCTCAGGCAGGGGTCGGCCTTTGGGCGGAGACTGCCCTGTTTCTGGCCTGAGCTCTGCTAGGGGCCTTCTTGTGGCAGTTGGTCCCAGGCCTACCTTGGACCAGGCTCCTGAGCCTGTCAGCAAGGCTGATCTGAACTGAGGCTGAACTTCAGTGACTGTCTGTCAGTGGGCGGAGTCAGTCATGGATGGAGCCTGACTGCCTCTGCTCATCACCAGACATCTTTGAGAGTTCAGGATTGCCCCAGATCTGCCAGAACGACCTGCAATGGAAGCCTGGGCACAGGATAGCCACAGGTCCATTCTGCCACCAGCCAACCACTTAGGGAACTTACACCCAGATCTTATCCACCTGGCCGAACTCTCCTGAGCTGATGCTCAGGGTAAGCCCAGGACCATCCTGCCACTGGCTGACCTCTTCTGGAGCTTGGGCTCTGCCCAGATCAGCCTATTCCAACTGTGTGGGAGTCCTTACCTAGGGAAGGCCTGAGTCCATCAAGCCACCAGCAGACCCTTACCAGATTTGAGGCTCAACCCAGGACTGCCTCAGTCCACTGGCAGACACTTCTGGAGCTCAGGAAAGGCTCAGGACTGTATGCATCCATCAGCAGACTCTCAGTGGAGCTCAGGTCTGGTCAGATCCTCCTCACAGATCTGCATGGCTGCTGGGACCCTAATTAGGTATGGGTCCATCTCACCAGTTGAAACCCCCCAGGAGCTCATGAATAAATAAATAGACAAAACAATAAATAAGGGAGGAAGGAAGGAAGGAAGGAAGGAAGGAAGGAAGGAAGGAAGGAAGGAAGGAAGAAAGAAAGAAAGAAAGAAAGAAAACTAGCTTATTCATATTCTTGATTTTATTTGCATTTACTTTCAGTAGGACTTCATGGATTGACTCTATTCTTCAATGCAAGGGACTTACTTATAATACTTAAGCCTGATTTGGGTGGCCCAAATGTTATCCATGTAAAAATAAAACATGATTGTAAAATATTGAAAATTTCTTGCCTGACTTTCACCAATATCAATCATAATCACCAGAATACCATCTCTGAAAAATTTGATTTCATGTCTGAAATTTGGAAATAAAACCAGAATTCCCAAGCTGGCAAAGGGCTCTCTACATGAGGCAAAACTGTTGCCAATTGGTAGAAAACAGAAAACAGTATTTTGGTGACATTCCTTTGAGTTTCTGAACAGCTCACCAGAAGTTAATCATATACTGAGCTCCCTAAATTCAAGAAAAAGAATCAGCCTAATAAAAAATGGGAAAAGACAAATGTAGGCTGTTTATAAAATATGACTTTGGATTACTATATTGACATAAAATGCCATCTTGGCATTTTATGTCAATGAACTTGAGATGGCATTTTATGCCAATATAGTAATCCAAAGAATTCATAAAGTACATTTGTGTGTGTGCATATCACATAAAAAGAATAAAGAGAATGAGAAAACCTAATGTTGAAAGTGTTGGAAAATGGAATTGTCATGCTCTGATAATTGCAATGAAAAGTTATCATAACCCTTCTTCAGAGAAGTTTTAGAATATATACCAAAATTTGAAGTGCACACTTTCCTTTAACCCAAGAATTCCAACTCAAATAACTTATTTATATTATTGTGGAAGATTTTAAATTTTACCATGAAATTGATCATTGTAATAGAGGTCCCACCAGCTGGGGATCAGACCTCAGGTCCCTGGGGAAAGTCACTGGGCATCATTTCTCTACTCACACACATGCCTTTCCTGGGGGTTGCTTACACTCATAAAAAGACAGGCCTCCTTCCAGAGATGTCTCTCCCAGCTCTTAGCCCATAGTTTCATTGGATTGGTAACATTTTTGGGATTAAACTCTAGGACATTCTTATATATTTTGTAAATTAACCGATTTAACTGTTTCCTCCCATCTACAGGTTGTTTCCTGCCCTGACGTTTGTTCCCTTCTGCAGTATGGGCAGATGTTGTCCATTATCTATTCTTGCTTTTGTTGTCTGTGCTATTGATGTTGTATCAAGAAAGAAAGAAAGAAAGAAAGAAAGAAAGAAAGAAAGAAAGAAAGAAAGAAAGAAAGAAAGAAAGAAAGAAAGGGTAAATAAAGAAATCCTTGCCAAGATTAATGTGAATGACTCACAATGAAGGATTTTTCCTCCTGTTTTTTCTAGGAAGATTATAGTCGATAGGTCTCACATAGGTCCACCTTACTGACCTGCACAGGAGATGGTACCCAGGGTAACCCAGGGTCCAGCCCTCCACCAGCTGATCCCAGGTGGATCTCAGGTTCCACCTAGATCTACATTGCCAACATGTCTGGGAGCCAGGGTACAGGGTATCCCAGGGTCCATAGAGCCTTTGAGACCCTCACCAGAGCTCAGATTCAGCCCGGACAACCTGTGCACACCCCCCAACCCCACTGGAGCTCAGGACTGCCTGTGCCCCCTGAAACTCCTGCCAGAACTCAGGCATGGCCCAGGATATGCTCTGGCCACAGAAAGACACCCACCAGGGCTTACTACTGGCCCAGATCAGCTTCGATGACCTGAGCAGTGGCAGGAGCACAAGGTAAGCCCTGATCTTTCCCACAACCCACAGAACCTAGCAGGAGCTCAGTTTCCCTCAAGATCCATCATGCAGATTTGCAGGGGAGCCTTGACACAGGTTAGGCAGAGTTCATCTCGCCACCACCATACACTGGCTGGAGCTTAGCATCTGCCCAGGATTGCCTCTGCCCTAGGTAGACAACATTCAGAGCTCATACACAGTCCAGGTGCTCTTCAACAACCTATGCAGGACCTGAAGCCCAGTAGGCCCAGGGCCATTCCACCACTTGCAGACCTCCACTGAAACTCAAGCTCTGCCGAGGAGCTGGGCCCTAGGGAAGGCCCAGTTTCTACCCAGCATCCCCTGATGCCCCTTAGATCCTTGGGCTCAGCCAAGGACTGCTTCCACTAATCAGTAAACATCCTTGGGAGCTCAGGATCAGCCCAGACCTCCCACAAGGATGTGAGGCAGCAGCCCCGGAAGAGGGTAGTCACAGGGCCATCCCGCCTCAGGCTGACCCCTGCTAGAGCTCAGACTCAGCCCAGGAATGACTCCCCCGCACTGTCAAATGCCAGCCAGAGCTCAGGTTCAGTCCCTCACTGACTCCGCCTACTGGAAGACACCTGCCAGAATTCAGCCCCAACCCAGGTCAGCCTCCCTGACAAGCATGGGAGCCTGGCCCAAGATAGCCCTGGCTCTATCCAGCCACAGGCCGACCCCCACCAGAACTCAGGCCAGACACAGGAATGCCTCTGCCCACAGGCTAACACCTTCCGGAGCTGAGGTTCATGCCTGATAGCCAAGGCCAGCTGTGAGGGAGCCTGGGCAAGAGTAAGCCAAGTTCCATCCCGCCAACCACAGAAACCTGTGGAGGTCAGGCCCAGGCCTGATCTGCCCTGCTGATCTGCACCACGAGCCCGAACTCAGAATAAGCCCGGGTCCATCCCACCACTGGCTGACATCTGCCAGAGCTCGGGTTCTGCCCTGATCAGCCTCTTCCACCTGTGCGGGAGTCCTCACCCAGGGTAGACCTTGGAACATCCAGCCACCAGCTGACCCCTGCCAGAGTTGAGACTGCACCCAGATTCACTTTGCCAGAAGGGCACAGGAGCCTGGGCACAGGGTAGGTCAGAGTTCATCCTATCCCACCAGATTGCCACTGTAGCTTAGGCTCGGCTCAGGACCACCTTACCTACCTGCCTGGCAACTGTGCCCAGGGTATACCCGCTTCCATGCCGCCACTGGCTGACCCCTGCTGCAACTGAAGCTCTGACCATGAGCCGGGCCCCAGGTTAGGTCCAGGTTCTACCCACCACCCTCTGGAGCTCAGATCCCTTCCAGATCTGCCAGGACGACCTGTGGCTGAAGCCCAGGTACAAGATAGCCACAGGTCCATCCCACCTCCGGCCAATCGCTGCTGGAGCTGAGGCTTCACCTAGATCTGTCTTGCCAATCTGCAATGGAGCCGGGGCCCAGTATAGGCCTGGGTTCATCCTGCCACTGCGGAACCCAGACTGAGTCCAGGCTCCGCCCAGGACCGCTTCTGTCCACTGGCAGACACCCACTGGAGCCTTGGAAAACTCTTGACTTCCATTGCAAATGCAGAAGAAGCACCAGAATTTTCACGCTGCCAAAGGGCTCCATGCAAGAGGCAAAACTGCAGCCAGTTGCTAGAAAACACTATTTTTGTGATGTTCCTGTGGGTGTCTGCACAACTCACCAGAGCTTAATCACATACTGAGCTGACACGTGTCAATAAGGAGAAACAAACAGCTGACAAAAATAGGGAAAACCCAAAATAGACTGTTTTCAAAAGATGACCTACCACAAATCGAGATGACTTTCCAGGACACAATACAGTAATCCAAAGGAAGCATAAAGTACATGTGTGTTTTTGCCTATCAAATACAAAGAATAAAGAGAGTGAGAAAATCTAATGTCAGCAGTGTTGGAAAAGGGAATTGTCAAGCTCTGAGAACTGCAATGCAAAATTGCAATAACTCTTCTGCAGAGAAGTTTCAGAAAATATGCCAAACTTTAAAGTGCATGTCTACCTTTAGCCCAAGAATTTCAATTTCAATAAGTCATTCATTGTTATTGTGGCAAATTTTTTAAATTTTACCCTGAAATGGTTCATTGTAATATTTTACATGCATATATAAAATATATTTTTACTAGTTCTTTTTTTGGGGGGGAGTATTTGGACACAATGCCTTTATTTTATTTATTTATTTTCATGTGGTGCTGAGGATAAAACCCAGGGCCTCTCCTATGCTAGCCAAGTACTCTACCACTAAGCTACAACCCCACCCCCTCTAGTGTTTTATTTCTTAAAAATGTTTTTGCATATCTGTATACATAGTCCTATATGATTATAACTCAGACACATTTTTTAGTAAGTTACCACTTGGGCTCAGACTGTAGCTCAGCCGAAGCACATTTGCCTGGCATGTCTGAGGCCCTGTGTTCTATTGTCAGCACCATTTATAAATAAATAAAATAAAGATCTATCAACAGCTAAGAAAAATATTTTAAAAAAGAATATAGATGGTGCTTTAAAACAAAAGTTACACAGCTGCAGTTGTACATGTTCATGATATGAGATAATTAAGATGTTATCTTTTAAAAAGGAGTATGGTTCTATGGAACCAAAGAGAATCCCATTATTATACAGCCATCACCATCATATTTGTCCATCCCCAGGACTTTTCTACTCACTAATCCAACCTGTCCTCATTAAATACTCTCTTGCCACTTTTCCCTGTGCCTCATCCCAGTAAGCATAATTCTAGTTCCTGTCTGTATGAATTTGATTATTTCAAAAATTTATTTTGACACCACCAAAGGACAAGAGCAATTTGTGCTGGTGTATGTGTGTACATGTCCATACACACATACACCTCCATATACATACAAAACATGCATTAGTAACCAACTTTGCCTTCTTGCTTTCCACATTGAGGTTTAGAAATCCTCCTCTATTGTGTAAACATTAATTTCTTTCATTCCTGGACTTTGATGATTTATACATTTAGTGTATCAGAGCATCTGGAGTTTATTTTGATGGACATATTGAGATAGGGATTGGATTTCATGTTCTTACCTACATCATTAGGCATCTTCAAAATGGTCCCACTACCTTTTACAGAATCATTTGTCTTTCTCCACATAATGGAAATGTGACCTTTGTGACATTATCAAGTGTTTTATCTATGCAAGTCTTTCCTGATCTCTCTTTTGAGTTCTGTCCCTCTGTTCCCAGTTGTCACCCTTCTGATATTACAGTTCTCTGTGTGAAGATACCACTTGGTGCTAAATCCATGACATTTTATTTTTTCCAAAATGATACTTTGGTGTTGGGCATCATGGCTTATGCTTGTAATCCCAGGGGTCCAGGGGACTGAGGCAGGAGGATTGCAAGTTCAAATTCAGCCTCAGGAACTGTGAGGCACTAAGCAACACAGTGAGACCTTGTCTCCAAATAAAATACAAAATAGTGCTGGTGATATAGCTCAGTGGTTGAGTGCCTCTGAGTTTCAATCCCTGGTACCAAATACAAAATATAAACACACACACACACACACACACACACATCTCACATATGTATACTTTTGTGACTTAATTTTGCAAAATGACTTTAGACTTTTTTTTTTCTCTCATGATACCTTCTGGAAGTAAGATTTTATAGAGATTGAAATGAGGAAAGTAGATAGCTGGTCAACACTGGCCTCTCTCTGAAAGAATATACCCTACCTATTAGGATGTGATTCTTTATTTTCGTAGTTTTATTTACTTGGACCTCAAACACTTAGGAGAACAACGTCTGAGTGCTGCATATAGCTATTTGAATGGATTTCAATGGGATATTCCTCTCTGGGTTCAACCACATTATTTATTTTTATTTTATTGGGGGTGGAACCTTGGGGAGCTTAACCACTGAGCCCCATGCCCAGCCCTTTTTTTTGTATTTTATTTGAGTCAGGACCTCACTGACTTGCTAATGGCCTTGCTAAATTGCTGATGCCAGCTTTGAACTTGGAATCCTTCTGCCTCAGCCTCCATGTGACAGGACACCAGGCTCAAGCCCTTTATTCTTAACACACAAGACATATTAATTTGTGCATCCACATGCTCCTATCATCTTTCTCTTCTTTCCAGAATCAACACCAATCTGGTGGAGAAAGCTTTTCCTAAATATCCTGCCTTTCCTTAACCTCCTAGGGTTCCTTTACTGTCCTCCTGTCCATAAGGCTTTTTTTCCTGGAGGATTGAGCCCGAGCACACCTGTGGGCAACTGCACCGAGCCTGAGCATGCCTGTGGGCTTCTGCATACCATTACGAGATCCCAGAACAGTGATTATCTGGTTTTCTGAGTATGGTCATGATCTGCTGATTCTCTATCATGATCCCTAGCTGGAATCTGTAGTTTGGTCATGCTGGTTTCAGAATAATTGTTATTCTTCTGGTGATGAGGAGTCCTCAGGGATATCCAATAGAGGAAAAGAGATGAGTGGGCAAGCAATTTACTAATTACACCACAGTGCAGAGAACCTCAAACACCATGATGAGAACTGTGTGACTGCCACAATCCTGGGCTCTGGGGAGCATTATCCTTACCCTCATGGAATCCAGATGACACCCTTGGAGACGAAACGGCAGGCACTAGAGCCTTAATGCAGCAAGGGGGATGGCATGGCCCTGCAGGCTCCCAAGGCAAGCTGTGGAATGAGTACTTTGCAGTGGTCCTTGTGGGCCTTTGTAGGGGTTTGGGTTTTATATGGAGCAAGATGGAAAATCACTGGAAAATTTCACGTTCTAGGATGACCTGATCTGTCTGCTTTTTTTCCATGGTATTAAAGATTACTTTATTCTGGCCACATGTTGACCAACGTCCTAAAGGCTGATCTACTTTTTTCAAATTTTTCATTTGCTTTAATTAGTTATACATGACAGTAGAATGCATTGATGCCCTTGGATAGATCCTACATAAATTGGGTTTCTTTTTAAAAGGCCCCTTGGTGTGCTGGTTCAGGAGCAGAGTGAGGAGGCCTAGTGAGGCCTGGGGAGTGACAGGAGGAGGTTGCCACACCATGCTGGAGGTGGGATGGAGCCAGGCCTACCTTGGGCTCCAGCTCTGTCCAGAGGCTGGGCTCCAGGGAAGGCCTAGTTTCTACCCACCACTGCCTGGCACCCCATAGATCCTTGGACTCCGCCAAGGACTGCCTCCGCTCATCAGCAATCATTCTTGGGAGCTTGAGATCAGCCTAGATCTTCCAAGATGACATGAGGTGGCAGCCTAGGCAAAGAGTAGTCATAGGTGCATCCCGCCTCAGGCTGACCCCTGCCTGAGCTCACACTCAGCCCAGGAATGACTCCGCCCTCTGTCAGATGCCTGCCAGACCTCTGGGCTCCTTCCTGCACTGACTTCGCCTACTGGAATACACCTGCCAGTTCAGCCCCAGCCCAGGTCAGCCTTGCTGACAGGTGTGGGAGCCTGGTCCAAGGTAGGCCTGGCTCCCACCTGCCACCACCCAACCCCCACCAGAGCTTAGGCCAGACCCAGGATGGCCTCTGCCCACAGGGGCACACCTTCCAGAGCTCAGGCTCATGCCTGATCAGCAACATGAGAGCCTGGACAAGGGTAAGCACAGTTCCATCCTGCCACAGGAGCACCCCTGAGGAGGTATAAGGCCCAGGCTGGATCCACCCCACCGAATTGCAGGCTAGCCCAGGCAGAGGGTAGTCACAGGGCCATCCTGCCTTGGGCTAACCCGTGCCTGAGCTCAGACTCAGCCCAGGAATGACTCAGCCCAATGTGAGATGCCTACCAGAGCTCGGGCTCCACCCTGCACTGACTCTGCCTACGGGAAGATACCCAACAGAGTCCAGCCCCAGCCCAGGTCAGCCTAGCTGACAGGGGGGAGAGCCAGGCCCAGGTTAGGCTGGCTCCATCCCGCCACCGGCCGACCCCCACCAAAGCTCAGGCTAGACCCAGGACTGCCTCTGCCCATAGGGAACACCTTCTGGAGCTCAGGCTCCTGCCTGATCAGCCAAGGCAATCTGCATGGGAGCCTGGGCAAGGGTAAGCCAAGTCCCATCCTGCCACCCATGGAACCCTGGGGAGGTCAGGCCCAGGCCTGATCCGCCCCTCTGAACTGCAATGGTAAGCCCTGTCCATCCCACCACTGGCTTACTTTCACTGGAGCTCGGGCTCTGCCCTGATCAGCCTATTCCACCTGTGGGGGAGTCCTTAACTAGGGTAAGCCTTGGTCCATCCTGCCACTGGCTGGGCTGAGACAATATAGAATTATTCAGAGGTGAAATGAGTATATCATGAGAGCTGTTACCTAATCAAATGATTAATCCATTTGTCGGTTAATAATTTGAAGAGGATAATGGGTGATAATTATAAGTAATTAGAATGTAAGCAGGTCATTGTGGGTGAACTTTTATGTTTATATTTTGTCTCTGGCCAGTGTAGCTCCCTCTATTCCTCTCTCTACCTCTCTCTCCCAGGGGCCATGAGTTGAGAAGCATTCCTCCACCTTCCACCATGATGTTCTGCCTCACCTCAGGCCTAGATCAATGGAGTCAGCCTAGAATTGACTGATCTACTGAAACTGTGAGCTGAAACAAGGTTTTCCTCCTCTAGGTAGTTTGTTGGGTATTTTGGTGAGAGTGCAGGAAAGCCAACTCACAGAGTAGATAAGAGAGGCACCAGGACATTTGGGTGCTGGAATGCTCAGTTGAGCATCATGCTTGAGGGATCAGTATCAGTCAGTCTATGGGGAGACAGATGATCTGAGGCAGGTATAGGAAGAGGCAGTTCTAGAGGTGCTATTGGAGTGTACTCTATTGTCAAACCATACCAAGATGTATACAGATAAAAATAATCATTGTCCGAGTTTCCCTACAAAATTTTCCTTCACCTACAAAGATATATATTTACATTTGTATTAATATAGACAAAACAAATGGTGTTTGAATTATGAAATAGTATTATGTGGCACATTTTCATGCTGTTTGCTTTATCACTTATCAGTTTCTCCTGGATGAGCCAAATGATCCATACACAGATATATAACTCATTTTCTATTTAGAACACCATAAACTGAGATTCTACTTTAATTTGCATTGAAATGTGTTAAAACAGAAAAGGATTTTTTTTTTATCAAACTATGTTTCTATCCAGTAACATGGCATACATGTTCACTTACTGAGGTATTATTATGTCAAGAAGTTTACAGTATGCATATTCTAATTGTTTATTAAATGTCTCTTTTTATAGGTTTGTTTTTGTTTTTCCTATTATTAAAAGCATTCTGTGACCCTGTGGCCCTGGAATGTGTGCTGAGTTTTGTGGAAAAGGCCCGGCAGTGACATGGAGCAGAGCGACTCTGTCCTGAGCCATCTTGATCCTGGTGAACGCCTCTTACAAGTGAGGGTTCTACTGTGAAGATGACTCCATCTGATGTCTCTACTGCCCAGACACCATGAACCATGGGCTTATGGCCAGGGTCACCATCACAGCCATCATCATCTTGGTCTCTGCAGGGAAAGCCTTCCTGGTGTGCACTGACCGCCTCTACTCCTGCTCCCTCTTCAATAACGATGTGGCTGTCCTCTACAAGGTGCTAGGCACCTTCCTGTTTGGGGTGGCCACGAGACAGTCCTTGATGGACCTGGCCAAGTACATGATCAGTTGTCTGCGCCCCAACTTCCTGGCCATCTGCGACCCAGACTGGAGCTGGGTCAACTGTTCGGTCTATGTGCAGCTGGAGAGGATGTGCAGGGAGAGCCCTGCCAATGTCACTGAGGCCAGACTTTCCTCCTTCTGTGGACACTCCTCCTCTGGGATGTAGTGCATGCTGTTCTTGGCTGTTCTTCCAGATGCAGCTCTGCGGGAAGTTGGCGCAGCTGCTGTGGCCCACTGTGCAGTTCTTCCTGGTGGCTTTTGCCCTCTACATGGGATACACCCCCGTGTTGGACCACAAGCACCAGTGCCACGATGTCTGCATCGGCCTCCTACGAAGGTCACTAGAAACTGACCTCACTTTTCGGTATGTCTCAGACTTCTTCAAAGCCCGACCCCCTCATCCCTGCCTGGAGGAGGTGGCAGAGCACAAGCCCAGCCTGTGATTGAAGTTGACTGTGGGCGAGGCTATGCACAACCACCAAGGCTGCCTGGTCTTCTTCTGAACCAGGATGGCCAGGTGGTCATCTATGGGCCAGCCATACTCTGGGCCCTGGTCAGCAGGAAGGCTCAGACAGGGCCCAGGTTCCCAGCTAACAGCAGTGGCAAGCAGTGACCCCATGGTCCAGGTGTCCTGTGGGCTTGAACCAAGGTGCTTGTGGGCTTGAACTTGTTTCTTGAACCAAGAACATCCTGGTTCTTGCCCAGGAGACAGGTACCCCACGCTGCATGGTAAGTGTGCACATGGGTTTCTAGTAAAGCAAATGTTTGTTAAGGACCATGCTTCTAGAATGACCCTCTGCTTCTCTCTGGCCTGCACACGGAGTTATCTCATGCCTAAAGTACCTGAGCAGTGGGCCTGCAGGTTATGGATCCCAGGGCTGTGGCAGGGATGAGGTCTGGCTGTGGAGGCCATGGGTTGAGTGCGCTGAGGGAAGGCAAGCCCTTGGTGCACAGCCAGGCACCGGAGCCTGCAGTGGCTTCAAAGACCAGCCAGATTTGCTCCACTTCCTGAGTTCACCCTCTCCCCTCCTCAACCCTCTATATGTCCCCAAGGCCTCAGAGCCTCTCTATGTGTGATGAAGATCCTGCCCTCTGAATTGCTTGTCCAGCAATCGCCCTCATCCCTGCACAGACCAGGGTTCCAGGCCCTATAGAAAACACTGTCCATACATTTCCTGTGCCCTCATGGGACTCTGGTGTGAGCCCTGCAGTCCTGATCCTCTGTCAACACAGCTGGCTCTGAAGCTGCATGCTGGGTTGGAGCCTCTCAGTCATTTCAGGGCTTGCCTTTCAGTGGGAGACTGAGTCATAAATTTTGTTTTTTTACCAAAAATATCAAAGAATAAAAATTTGTTTTCCATTTATATCTAACTGGTTATCATTCAAAAGTTTGACATTATTATTGGCCATTACTTCTTCCCTCCTTGGTAAGAAGATTATATATATCCATGCTTGTTCTATATAATTTGAGTGATTAGTCAACATTTTGTCACCATAATGAAATACTGGAGGCAGGCTACTTTTGAAGAAAAGAGGTTTATTTAGCTCACAGTTTTGGAGGTTCAAGAACATGGTGGAGCACCAGCTCAGTTCTGTAAAGAAAATGCAGCAATCAATATATCAGCACATTTGGATCTAGTTCCCTAAATCTCCATTCCTGCAGTGGTGATGTGAATGGGTCCAGATGTAGGGCTGGACTAACAGTGGGCTGCATTATAGGAAAAGTACCCTGGGCTTGAAATCCCATTATTTTATCACATACAGTGAGAAAATCTGTTTCTTGCCTCAGAAGTAGAAATTAACTCATCTCTCAAGGTTGCTCACTGTAAAACAACACTGATAAAATTATGGGTAGGAAAAGATCAGGTTCTTGCATATTTATCATATCTAGCAAGTCATGTGAGAATGTGAGACATCCTTGTAGGAGTTACCTTCAACTATAAGCCTCAGCTTTCTTGCGATGTTAATAAGAAAGTTTAGCTATTGTAAGTCGCTGTGACATTTACAGTCCTTTGGTTATTCAACAAAGTTGCAGCTAGTACAGAGGAAGTCCGTTGATATTTGTATAATTATCTTACATTTTTCCATTTTACCTAATTCTTTTATTTTAAAAAAAGTGTTTTAATATTGTTTCTTGGGCTTCCTAGGTATTATAGCATCTGCAAATAATGTAAATTGCCTGTGGTTTTCCAATACTGAAAGTAACTCATTTACTGGAAAAGGAAACATTCCTTCTTTTCATTGATTGTTTTTCCTTTTGTATTAACACAAGTTTCCAAAACAATTTTGAATAATAATGATGATAGTAAATAATAAATGCCATTTATGAGATTTTTATATCTTAACTCCAAACCTACCATTTGATACGAAGCTGGTGATACTTCCTCTGGAAATTTGCAATTCAAATCATATTTTTGCTTTAGATTTTCGTTTCCCTGTTAACATCTGCAGATAGAGGCATTGCAAGGAGACCTGAGGCTTGGGGGTGATATAAACAAGGAAACAAAAATAAGTTTGTAAGGTACATGACAGACACAAGGGGTCTATTTCAGGAAGTCAGAATGGGAACTCGAGGGGATTTGTTTTTCTTTCAAAGTGAGTTTCTTAAGACATACACATTTTCACATTCACATTAATTATACAATAAGCTTAAAACTCTATACAATTGACTTAAAGAAGAAGTTTGATCAAACTTTTTCACCAGCCCTCTGGAATGATAATCAAAGGATGAAAATATAAACTACACATCTATTGTTGACAGATGTTAGGCAGCCCCCCTCCTTGTGTAATCTGTTTAGGTTTTTTTTTTTCACTTTTAGAAATCTAATTTTCTCTTCTGAATCAAAAATTAGTGTATCTGTGTTAAATTTAGAGTGTTTAGCTTTTCCATTTATCTTTTAAAATACTTTCCAGACTGTGCTCAGAACTGTGTAATAGTTACCATCTAATCCCATGTTTTCTAAGAAATCTTTTCTTCAAGGCATTGTCAATTTTAATTTAAAAATTTAAAAAATTAACTACTATTGGAAATCTCCATGACAATGGGTCCCAAGAGCTAAATCTTATTTATTTTAAGACAGAATTTAAAAAATAATTCTGAGGTACTCTTACCTAACAACTAGAATTAAATATAAAACCTCCCAGTGTACAAACTATTAGATGCATCATTTCAATAGGATAGGAAAATTATAAAATGAAATTTTATTTTTATTTCATCTTATTTCACACATACATATAAATACAGCATTTTAACTATCATGTTTTCTAGCATAATTATGAAATAAAAACAAATTCTACATTCAAGGGACAAATTGTAAATACTCTTTCATTACTTAAGAGTCCATCTTAGTTCTTTTGTTGTTTTCTACCCTTGTATTTAAAATCATGACCAAAGGCCAAGAGTCTATCCATTTATCTGAATTGAACAGTCAATAGGTTCTACTGTTCTTACATATAGCACATGTGTCCTTTAACAAGCCCAGGACTCAAAATTTTGGAGCATTTCTAAAAAAA
Organism: Marmota monax; assembly: GCF_021218885.2. NCBI lineage: Eukaryota > Metazoa > Chordata > Mammalia > Rodentia > Sciuridae > Marmota > Marmota monax. The sequence goes on along the minus strand of NW_026694239.1, from coordinate 31,865 downwards.
CATATTTAGGAATACTTGAGAATTCCAAAGTGACTCTGAAAGCCACATCCCAATATCTAGTAGACATTCATTATGGACTATTCATGAATACTGAAGCATGTCCAGCATGTGCACAAACTTACTTGCTCAAACTGATGTAAAACAAAGAACAATACTTAATATTAACAGAAGCTGCATAATTAAGACTAACCTCCTTTTGTTGCTTATTTCACAAACTTTTAATTTTTTTCACAAAAAAGAGACCCTCAAGCCAAATTTTCTGATTTCAGTCATTGAAAACTTAAGCCATTTCTTTCAAATCCATTCTTAGTGAAGAATGTTTTGAAGGAAAATGTTTCCCACAGAACCTAATACAATTTCTCATTGTTTGTTAAATTTAGAAAGAACTCATGCCTGGATTTGATATTTTTTCAGATATCAAACAATAGTGACAGGATTCATAAATAGAATTTTCTGACACATGCAGGAAAGTCGGCTAACACTCACAACATTCCAACCACTCTTCTTTCAATCACAAAAGATGGCTGAGAATTAGCAATTATTAGTTGTCAGTACAAATACACATTTAAATCTTTGTTATTTGGCCAACATTTTAAATAGTCAAATTTTATTCCACTTCCAGGGCTCAAATTAAACAAATTAAAAAAAAACAATGAAAATTACAACTGGCAACAAGTCCCATATGCCAATGTTATTTTTAACCAGGAATTGTAACCTACTGCTAGTAGTTATTCACATATATTTGCTTAATTTAATAAATAAACACTGGTCAGTTATATAAGAAAAAAATTTGCAAGAATAGTACTTGGCAATGGGTTATCTGAAAGCTTCTGGGATAAATAAGCATTTAGAAAACACCAGCTCTTAAACATTTTTTTATCTGTAATTTGAGTTGACAAGTGCATTTGTAAAAGTTACTTTTCCACTGATAGATTCTGGGGTGTCTAGTCACAGGTAACATGGATGATTTAAAACAAACAAAAGAAAACAAATCTCTAAGCCACATTGTAGTGAAATGCTATACTTGCTTTTAATATGATATGGAAACAGTTCCAGGCAGACAAAAAAAATTGTCAAATCAAAGTACTGTAAAAAAAGTTCATTTTATGAACCTCCAGCAGAAAACTGCAAAAACATCACAATCAAAAGACTACTCACTCCCCACACCAGGCAAAAAAAAAAAAAAAAACACCCTAATCATCTTAGTTCTGAGCTTAACATTTCCCTAGGATGTTAATAGGAGAAATTGTAAAGCACTTAAATCTGCAGCAATAACTGTTGAAAGTGCCACATTACAGAGATAAAACCCTAAAAGGTTCAGGTTGCCCACCCATCCCTCACCACACCCTACCCCAGTAATATGTAAAAGTTCCTGTTAAAGATTTTCTGTTTTCTGTTTATTTCCTTTTAAATTTTTTCCTTTAAAAATTATTTGCTGATGTGATTTTTGGTTGATTGTTTTAAAATATTAATGCTAGTTCCAACAATAAATAAATTAATTAAATATTTTAAAATATAGACTGAAGGAAGAAATTATCTCAAGCAATTGTAAGGGAAAATTACACAGGACACTTTCCTGGTTTTATTTTTATTTATTTATTTATTTATTTATTTATTTATTTATTTATTTATTTAGTTTTGCATTACAATTTTTAATACACCATTATACCATAATTTATCATATCCTTGATTATATATAAGATATGTTGACACCAAATTCACATCTTCATACATGTATTTTGTATAATGATGAGGGTCTCCTTTCACCATCCATACAATTCCCCTTTGTAGCCTTCAAGTGCTGTGTTATTGCTATTTGTTTCTTTGTTTTATCAAATCTCAAAGTTTGAGAGTCACTGAAATCTAGAGATGATCTGAATGGAAAAATACGGCGGGAAAAGAGCAAAAAAAAAAAGAAGAAGAAGAAGAAGAACTAAAGAACTTTAGCAAATATTTAGTTCCACAGCAACATCCTTTCTGTTTTGAAAATAAGTCTTTGCAGGTGCATTTCCTATCTTGATTACTGCTCAACAATATTTATTATGTTCTGAATTCAGCAGTAATTGCTGTGTACTGAAGGCTCATTTGTTTCTCATAAAATGTCATTAACTTAGTCCTGTCCTCTTCAATTTGAAAGAGCTGCTACCCATGGGAGGCACTAAATCTTCATAGAATTCTGGACTCTGTGTTCCTGTATTACATTATTGGTAATAATAATGTCTATCAAGGGGACAAGGGAACTGTTTTCTCTGTCCATGTATAAGAAGCTAAAACTTTCATTTTGTTAATAAAACTTATGATTGTATAAAAATAAGCACTGATTTTTCATGACATTTAAGGCACTATAATTTAGTTTTGCTTTAAGTACCATGGCTCCTAATGCTGCTTCCTTTCTATGGAGCTCTATTTTTAAATATTTGTGAATTAGAGGAACTCATTTACTAAAAGAGTAGCAGAGGAGTCCAAATTAAATATTAAAAAGCAAAGCAAAATTGGAATAGGAAACATTCCTTAATTTTAAATTGATTTATAATTTCATTTGCTGATTATATTTTCTCAAATTATAATCTTTTAAACTTTTATTTGAAAGGAAAGCAACAATTCCAACTTTATCAATGAATGCTTCACTAATATATATAAAAATATGAACTTCAAAATCATCACTACATTCTTGAATTTTCAAACATACGTTTTTTATCATTTTATCTTGTGTTTGTATTGTTATATTATTGAGAATTGATTTGTTTTGCTTTCTTTAGACTTTCTTGCAGAATAACTGTTGAATTTCAATAAAAGTAGACTCCTATGTTTTAAAAAATGTTGAAAATTATTTTCATGTGGAAAATATTGGAACCCTAGTGCTCTGCTCTAACCCCAGGATGACAGCTTGTTTGCTGTGTTTCTGGTGGTCTCTTTCTCTATCTGTTGAATTCCCAAGCCCAGGCCCAGACTTTGAGCAAAGCTCCTCTCTCAGCTGTGCTTACAGGAGTGTCCAGGTCCTGGAAGCCCATGAACTTGGGGCAGCACTGGCCAAGGGCACCTCTCCTCAGGGACCTGGGCATGGTGCCAAGGACGGGGAGGGGCGCAGAGGGTGCACCACCTCTCTCCTGCTGTGCGCTGGGGGCAGAGCCAGGGGAGAGCATCTGCACCAGCCAGCCTGACCTCCTGAGCTTCTGGATGAACGCTGCCAGTCTTCCTTCCGCGGTGATATGCCCGCTGCAGGAAAGCTATAAGTTTTCACGGATTCCTGCAGCACCCTAGATTTCCCATTCTCGCTGGCCACTGGCAGTCCTGTGGCCGTGTTGACTGTGGCATTTGAGTCTTGGAAGATCAGGGGAGCCACTGGACGTGGTGAAGGGACAGGTGACTGTTCAGAGCAGGAGAATGTCCTTCTGGGAGGGAGGCACCAAGGTGCGGCAGGCCAGACCTCATCCAGCTGGACAGGGTTCACACCTTTTCCCCCAGAGGCTGAGAGAGCCTGGGAGCCAGGGGACATCCATATGGACAGACCTTTAAAAAATCCTGGTGAAGGGATTTAGATTTCTGTTTCTTTCCCCTCAGTCCTTCAAGTGGACGTGTGAAGTCTGGGATGTAAAGTGCCTCCAGAGACTGGGAATCCTTATGTCCGGGCTTCCTGTGAGATCCCACCAGGGCCCAAATCGCTAAGGATAAGTTATAAGATAACCAACCACCTGCCCTCAGTTTCCTGTACAAGCTAATTTAAAAACTCCTTCATTGCAAGAATGAGAATATAAATATTTGGACATCTTTTTTTCTTGTAGAAAACTATGTATATAGCCCGTGATGGAACATATCAGGCATTTAAATATAATTCATAAATTTCCACTTCTTATAGTTACCATTATTTTTGCATATTACCTTTTTGCTCATATATATTAGGAATGATAACTAAATACTATTTTTGGTACTTTTGACACTGTAGATGTTTGAATAATTTAAATAATTTATGTAAACTTAAATTATGAATTGATTCATACTTTCTAAAATATTAAAATTCAGCTTTCTTTTTTACATAAACACGAATGGCTATTAATTAGTAAGTGTGGTGAGACTAAGTGTTACTGACAGATTGACCAAATTGTCACCCCAAAGGAGTATTCAAAAGCTAATTTTTATTATTAAACACAAAAAGTTATCCCTTTCTTGTTGATGGAAAGCATAGCTTATTCATAGCTACCTAACTGTAACTATAGTTCTCTTTAAGTTGTTACCATCCCACAGGCAGCATTTGTTATTTGGTTCTTATGTTTCAGCTGTTAGTGTCAAGCTTCATTCTGAACCACCAATCTGTAGAGAGATAAATATTGGAATTTGGTACTATGAATTTAGATCAGTAGAAGGATAATCTTGTCTTCTTCGACCCACCTTGGCAATATTTTGCAATGTTTAGAGACATCTTTTGTTGTCACAACTGTGTGTGGGATATCTAGTTGGTTGATGCCAGAAGCATCCTACAATTCATCGGACCACCTCCCAACCAAAAAATTAACCAGTTGTAAAAGGTCAATGCTTCTGATATTGAGAAAATGTATAAAATCTCTTATCACTTCATTTTAATTCTTCTCTCCGTTCCTCTCCTGTCCACTCTGCTCACATCACTCTTTCTTCTTGTTATGTTTCTATCAGTGGGACAGAATATCTGAGATAAACTTAAAATTAGGAAATATTTCTTTTGGCATAGAATTTTGGTGTGAGTCAGTCCATGATTGCTTGACCCATTGCTTTGGGTCTGTGGTGGCACCGTACATCATAGTGGGGAGTACATAGTGGCTGGGGAACAGAGATGGAGAGAGAGAGAAGGAGTGGAGGAAGGAGTTTTGGACATTATACAGTCCTGCATTGTAACAGGTTTGTTAGTATAAATTTTCTTTACTTTTTTTTATACATACAGTTAGCTGTCTTACAGTTACTTGATTATAGTTCAAAGATCTTTTTTACATTAGTTTTCATATGTCCTTGTCATAAACACACTGTAAATATGTAGGACTACATTATCTTCTTTATTTGACAGATAAGGAAAGAGACATAGGTCAAACGACTTTCCATATTGTTAGAGCAAGTTAGTGATAAGGGAGTCTAAGATTTGCAGCCAGGTCTTGATGCCTGGGACCCTTTTAAAGTCACCAATTATTTATTAGCCCATTTAATCTCCCTAAAAACCATTGAATTGGATAATTGTTCCCACTTTATAGATAAAAAGTTGGTTTATGGAGATTAAATTGTGTATTAAAGGTCACCAAACTCATAATGTAATTTTTTAAAATATTTTGTGTCAGTTGCAGTAGGACACAATACCTTTATTTTATTTTTAAATGTTGCTAAGGATTGAACCCAGCGCCCCCTGCATGTCTTTTTTTTTTACCTCCCTAGCCAAAATTGCACCTTATGTGCACCAGTTGCATCTCAGGAACCTAGAAGTCCTATTTAGCTGAGACTAGTCAAAATTTACTGCCCTTCACCCCTGCCAGTGTGAACACAATTAGGATTCTCTTATTCTAATTCCTCCCAAGGCACATTTATTTTTTTCCTGATCTTTTAATCCCTTTCAATCTCTTGGAAGATCCTGCTCTGTTCATCATTTCTTCTTGCTTGTATTTTCAGTTTCTCCCTTTTCACTCTTTTTAATTCAAGTTTATTGAAAGAAGAATCTACAGATGCCATCTCCATTTTTCTCCTCCTGTTTTTTCCATAAATTTCTTGCAGTATAGATTCTGCTCTTCCCAGTAAAAAGCCTCTTTTCTGTCATTCTCAGTGACTTTCTGATTGCCTTATTCTTTGCCAATTTTTTAAATTTCTTCATCGATTTTTTTCACTTTTGTCTTTCTGTTTGATATTTCATTTGTTTGTAGTGTACTTCTAATTATTTTTTCTGCTTGTGTTATTTTGTTCTTTTTCTAGGGTTTTTCTCTTCTGTAGCTAGACGTTTAGGTTATTGATTTAAACCATTTTTTATACCTGTTATTTTGTCTCTATTCACTGTTTTATTTAGCTGTATCCTATAAATTTTGGCATGTTGTTTTAGTTTTCCTTTTTTCCAGGATATTTTCCCACTTCCTTTATGAATTTGTACTTCAAAAAATTGGTTAAGTATGTTGTTTTATTTTCCCTTACTCGTGAATGTCCCCAATTTTCTTCCAGTATGGATTTCCAGAAGGAAATAATTCCGTTGCATTCCACTGTTTTATATTATTAGGGTTGTTCATGACCTATCACATAGTCTATTTTGGAGAATATTTAAAGTGTGCTTAGGAAGAATGGCTAATGGGTTTTGGGGAAGAGTGTTGTATAAATGTCTATAGGCCTGTTGTCTTACAGTGTTGTTCAAAACTTCTGTGCTCTTGCTATTTTCCTTATTGATATTTCAATCTAGTATTGAAAGGGGGAAGTTGAAGTCCCTAATTAATACTTTTGATTTTATTTATCCTTTTAGCTTTTCTTTTTGTCTAATAATAGGTGCAAATATATTTTAATTTTTGAAATGACTTGGGTCTTAAATGCCCCCAAGAGTTCATGAGTTGAAGGCTCATCCCAAATACAGCAGTTAAGAGGTGGGGCCTTTGGGGGGTGATAGGATCATGAGCGTTCTGGCCTCATGAGTGGATCCATACATTTGTGGATTCATACATTAATGAGTTTTAGGGGAATGGCTTTCTTCTAAAAGTGAGCTCTGTGTGTGTGTTGGCCACCAGAAGATTAGCAGCTTTCCTGCACCAAGTGCTTCTCAATTGCCCAGGCTGGCTTAATAGGCCTAGAGCAATCAAGCCATGCAACCACGGACTGAAACTTCTTAATATATGAACCAAAAATAAATCTTAAGGGTTTTTTTTTTGTATTTTTCAGTACTTATTTGGTTGAATTCATGAACATAGAAATCTGTGGATTCAGAGACTTTCTGTACATTTTATAAGAAGTTATTTTTTTATTTATATTTACTTTTTTGAAATACTTTCTGCCTTCATTTATACATATATATTTATATATAAAGATTTATTTCATCACATTTTCTTGTGCTATTATTTGGTATATGTATGTTAGTAACTGAATGAATACAAATGATTTTTACTTTATATAATCATATCTTTTAAAAGAACTGGGAGAAGTTATATTTATATTTATAGCTAGTTATATTTTTGTTAGTTTTACTGACTTTTCATTTTTTCATTCATTCCTGCAGATTTGAGTTTGCTCCTGTATCATTTGCTTACTCCCATAGAACTTATTCACAATTGCTTTTTCTGTATACTTACATGTTTTCAAGAATGTTAACAATGATTGGTATTAGCCCCAAAATACAATTGTATATTTTTAATGAGATTACTCTTTAAAGTGATTAAGAGAAGAAAGGGGAGAAATATGTAATTAGAGTATATTTTATAATTATATATATATAGTTACCTTCACTATGTATGCTCTGATTTATTTTCTGTGGCTTTGAATTACTGTTTAGTGTTGTTTTCAGCCTAAAGTGCTCCTTTTAGTATTTGTTGTAAAACAGATCTTCTATCAAGAAATTTTAGTAGTTTTGTTTTTTGGAACATCTTGTTTTCATCTTCATTTTTTAAAGATAGTATTGCTAGGTATAAGATTCTTGGGTCATAGTTTCTTACTTTCATTCCATTGCCCTTCTGACTTTTGTTTCTTACAAGTCAGCTGTTAATTTTGTGTCTATGGGGGTTTCTTTATGTTTGACAATTCTTTTTTTCTAGGTACATTTAAATTTTCTTTTTGTCTTTCAATATTTTTACTTATAATATCTCTGGGTATGTATCTCTGTATTTATCCTGTTTAGAATTTTTGAGCTTCTTGAACATATAAATTAAAACTTTTTTTTTTTACAAATTTTAGAAGATTTTAGCCAAAATACTGTAATAACTTCTTCACTTCCTTCTCTTTTCTCCTAATGATATCCCACTTTTCTCTGAGATTCAGTTCATTTTTTTCATTGCTTTTCTGTTTGTTCTTCAAATTATCAATCCCTGTTAATCTGTGTTTAAGATCTCTGATTCTTACTTCTTCTTTGTATTCTTTTTTTTTTTTATTTGATGGATATTCACTGTGTTCCTAAGGCTGGCTTTAAATTTGTGATCCTGTAACCTCCCTAATAACTCCCTAATAACTTGTGTTATAGGAGTGTACCACGGTGCCTGATTCATTCTTCTGTCAGTTCAAATCTATTATTGGTTTCCTCCAGGTAACTTTCCACTTCAAAAGTTATTTTTCAACTCTAAAATTTCTATTTTTAATTCCATCTATATAACTATTGATATTGTATTCTTGATGAGACATTGTAATCATACTTTCTTTTCATTCTTTATACATGGTTTCTTCTAGTTTTTGAATATATTTATAATAACTTCCTTTAAATTGTATCTGTTAAGTCCAACATCTGCACCCCTTTAAAATCAACTTGTATTGTCTCCCATTTTTCCCAGCATATATGTCATAGTTTACTATTATCTTTGCACATTTCACAATATATATTGAAAAAATGACATTTTAGATAACATAGTGTAGTTAGTGGCTGTGTACTCATGCCCTTCTGGAAATGGAGGGATATTAATGTTCTTTGGTTGAACATTTAATTAATGAGTTGGCTGAACTGACTGTATGACGTCTGTTCCCCCACAGTGTATAATCTGTGATGTTCATGTTCAGATTTATTTTTTTTGTTTTTTTTTTTCTTCAAGATTCTTCTAGATTTCCTATCCCATGCTTATCCTTTGATTAACACAAGTATTGGTCAAAGTCTGTGCTTATACCCTCTCGTCATTTAGATGTTTTATTCTTTACTGTTGGATATTGGTATTGCATGGGGATATTATCAGAATTGAAGTAATTTTTGTTTTTCCCCATGTTTGGATGGAAACTAGTAGCTTGGGGTTTTTATTTCCACTTATGTCTGAAAGAGAGAGCAGCCTTGGTCATACCCACAATCCTCTAGATTGCCAGGAATGTGTGTGCTTTTGCTTTATAGCCCAGGTTTCTAGGTTTTAGACTTGGGGCAGAATAGATTATTGTTCAGCCACTATTTGATCAAAGGTTTTTCTTCAGCCCTCAGTGACAGTGAGGTGTTCTCCTTTTGTTGAAGATCTGTGTGTGCTTTGGGAATATTTCCACATGCTCCATGAACTGCTTTGATTGTTCTTGAGTTAGTTCAGCCTATTACTTGCATGCAACCTGCCCAACACTGATTTTACTTGGGTGGCTATTTCTTTGCTGATTCTCTCTGTTAAACTTCTTATTGCTCTACCATTTTGTTGGTTGCTGCTTATATCATGGAGCTGTGAACAACTTCTTAATTGCTTTCCATGAAGATCTTATTGTTTCAATCATTGTACTTAGGTATTTATTTCTGTAAGCTCTCTTGTAAATACTTAGTTCCATCACAGTAGAGGATCTATTCAACCTTGAGTCTTGCTTCTCTAGTTTGCCTCTCTTTCTAGGCTGAACCTTGTAACCACTGCAGAAGAACAAGGATAGTGGCTCACTTCTCTCACACTGACACCCTTGCTTTACCAAAGGTAGTTGGGAGCCAGGGCATCCCCTAGTCTTGGATTGTCCTTCTGGGTGTAGAACCTGAGTTTTAGCAGCAAGCTGGGCTAGCAGTGACAGTAGCCCACTATTAGTCTGTTACACCTAGGGTACAGCTTCCACCCTTCAAATGAGAAAGTTGACTGAAGGAAAAGAATTCAGATCCTCTCAACTGTATCTATTCAGAACAGAGATTCTGCCATTAAGTTCTGGGGAATATGAAAAATACAGTACCCTGCCTTACCAAAGTGAAATTGTAGTGGTAGAGTGGGAACTGAGGGAAAAAGAAGCCTCCCCTTTCTTGACTAGATCTGCCTGCAATAGGGCTCATGGAGTCATTTCATAAGTCAGAACTTGGAAATGTGGGGAATGGAAGGAGAAAGCAGGTCATGGCTTAGATGTCACCAACTAGCACTTACTATGACTTAGTAGATTTTCTTGAATGAATGTTTCTGTATTTGTTATATGTTCTTAGCACAGTTTCCAGAGTGATTAAATGATTGTTTGAAATAATTTGCCCTAGTCAAGTTGCTATTTTGGGGGGGAGAGATTCTGTAGCACTGTATTTTTCCATTCTAAAATTCAGTCTTCTGGTTTTACCCATTTAAAAAAATTGATAATTTTTTTATCTCTTTTTGTCTATGCATCAATTTATAGATTTCTAATCTTTAGTCTTCATCTCCATCACTTTGTATTGATTCACTTTACCTGTTGAAGAATCTCAGAAGTTTTTCCTGTATATTTTTCTACATTTTTGTGTGGGCCCACTTGATCCAGCTGAAGCCCACTGAAGAGCTGAGGATGGTGTGGTGACAGAGTCCAAAAGACACCTCTGGAGACCAGTTTTAGAAAACTTGATTGACTTTATTATTGCAGAGGTAAGCCTTTTATGCATAGCCTGTTACTGGGCAAATTAGCTGAGGGTCATATTAATCCAATGAGCTTGCAACACTCTTAATAGTAGCAGCCAATGGGCTAACAGGTCAGCAGCAAAAAGCAGAAGGAAGGAAACATGCTGTGCACCTGAGGGTGGCCAGGTTACCATGGTGACGGAACTGGTTGTGGTCAGTGTTCCAAACCACAAATATCCAGACTCAGTGTGCTGAGCCCTAAGAGCCCCTCACATAGGCAGTGTAGGCTGCTTTCCAGCTCACAGGCCTAGCATCCTGAGGTTTGATGTGTGCATACTTGTGGTGTTGATCAGCATGTTCCTTTGCTCTCAATAATTTCTACAAATTGGCAGCTGTCCTGAAACTGGATCAGACTCAGGTTCGATCCCTTTGGCAGTACTGTGTATGGAATTTAGCCAAATATAGCATCCCTCTGAATCACCTCATGGCTTATTAAAGCAAATATTACTGAGTGCTAGGCCCATACTTTCTGATTCAGTAAGTCTAAATCATGGTCTGAGAATTTGCATTTTTGGCAAGTACTCAAGAGATTCTCAGGCTGCTAGAAAACATATTTTGAATGTGTGATGGCATCTCTTTTTGTATCCTAGTAGCTATTTGTGCATACTGTTTGTGTTTATTTATTTATTTGAAAAAGTGATAATATTCTATTATTTTTTCTTTTTTGGGAGGTACCAGGGATTTAATTAAGGGACACTTGGCCACTGAGCCACATCCCCAGCCCTATTTTGTGTTTTATTTGGAGATGGGGTCTATCTGAGTTTACTAGTGCCTTGCTTTTGATGAGGCTGGCTTTGAACTCGCAATCTGCCTGCCTCAGCCTCCTGAGCTGCTATGATTACTTACATGTGCCACCATACCCAGCTACTTTTTAATTTTTTTAATTGGAATATTGTATAAAGAGACACATACCCTTACCTACTCTTTGGTTACCCAGTGTACTATTACCTGAGGAAAGGTAGGATAATTTCTTGATATTTTCCCCTTTAATTTACTGATTTTAAGTAATGAGGTAGTTCCCTGTCTATTGAAGGTAATCAATTATAAAAATATATTATTAGTAATAATTAGCATTAAATGAATTTGGTGGTTCTAATCAATTTCAAGTATTATCATTATTGAAGCTGAAATTATTACATCTTTGGCCAGTGGGAGACTCTTGAAGTTGACTCCTGAGTCCTACAATCAGTCATTTCTTTCTTTTTTTGAGGGAGAGGAGGTTTATGGGGAGGGCTATTGGGGATTGAATTCAGGCATTCAACCACTGAGCCACATTCCCAGCCCTATTTTTTAGTTTGTTTAGAGATATGGTCTCACTGAGTAGCTTAGCGCCTCACTATTTTTGCTGAGGCTGGCTTTGAACTCACAATCCTCCTGCCTCAGCCTCCCGAGCTCCTGAGATTATAGGCATGCACCACCATGCCTGGCGAAATCAGTCATTTATTTTAGAAGCCCTGTCTAAGGTGTGATATTGGGTTGGTCATTTTTTTCTATGTTCTTACTTGCAGAGGTTAGAAATAAGTATATGTTTTAGCTTTTTTGCTGTTGTTACCAAAGGACCTGATAAGAACAATTTTAGAGTAGGAAAAACTAATTTGTTCCTCATGGTTTTAGAAGTCTCATGCCATTGATGGCCAACTACATTCCTCAAGGCCTGAGGAAAGGCAGGACATTATGGCAGAAGACTGTGGTGGAAAAAAGTGACCCAGAACATTGCACTGAGAAGAAGAGAGAGAGTGCTGTGCTCCACAAGGACAAAATATAAAGGCCAAAGGTATGCATGCCCCCATGGACCCACTTCCTTCAGCTGTACCCTATCTCCCTACAGTTACCACCAAGTTAATTCCTACCAGGGGATCAATGAACTGATTTTGGTTAAACCTCTCATAACCCAATCATTTCACCTCTAAACTATCTTGCATTGTCTCACACATGAGGTTTTGGGAACACCTAATATCTACACCATAACCAATGCACAGATTTAAGATAAGGTAAAAACACTTCACAGTCTCTCATTGATATCAATTTTGACTTGAGATTTGAGACTGTACTGTGTTTAAATCTTCCATTGTATCTCTTTCCTGTGTTCCAAGAATTCTGGCTTTCAAGGACATAATGATTATAGAATTAGAAAGTTTGATTTTTATTCATTCATTTTTATCCCATGTTATATAGGTAACATTATAATATAGGACACTAATACCATTGAGTGATGACACTAATACAATTGAAAACATTAGAATACGTCTTTTGTATATACTCTCATCATCTTACTAGTATTTGGTGCTGGAGTTATTTCCTGACACCTCATTTTTTTAGCAATATTCTAGAAGACTTTCTCTGTCTGACTCCCTCCCTGTTGCTGAGGACTGAAGAGCCAAGTGAGATGAAAGAAAGGACACAGGGGGTCCAAAGCTTGATGCAGCATTTATTATTGGCAAGCACAGCGTTTTATAATTTACAGTGGGTTCCCAATGTGGAATGCAACCTTGAGGTTAGGCAGACAAAATACTAAAATATATATTTTTTAAAACAATGCTATGTTTACATTTATATCCTTAAACTTTGTCCTAAATCTGTATTACCAGCTAAGCATAAGGTAACAGGAACATTCCCCAAAATAACTCTACCACAAGGGAAAGACATGAAGCACATCCACAGCCTCAAGAGGAATTTATGGCAAATCTGACCATGTCACCTGAGCATGTTCTGAGAACAATCTGATATTCTTGCTTTTTCTGGCCTGCCAGGAACTCAGAGGACATTAACTCCTTAACATCTGCAGCTCCACCAAAGTCCTGAGATCTCAGACAACTCCATCACTACCTTGCTGGAAAGAGGGTACAAAGAAGAATAAGACACATCCATGTTCTCCAAACCTAAGTGTCAGCCTTGCTGGTATATGTGGTATCATTCTGGTATAGGGAGGCATGACCATAGAATCTGAGATTCAGTTTTTCTTTAATAGTAATGTGAATCATTTGATTTCATACTTCCTAAAATGAAACCTTTTTTTCCCACTTTCTACTCCTATCAGGAATAGCTTCCTTTATTCATAGAGCTCTTTATACTTCTGGCCTCCCTTTCTACTGTATTAGTCAGGTGGAGTTCTTCAGAGAACCCAAATTAATAAGGTGGATGGATGGATGCATGGATTAATGTAAGAGTATGGAGGGAGTAAGGGAGATTGTACTCATTTTAAGGAACTAGCTCACATGATAATGGGAGCTGGCAAGTCTGAAATTTGTAGGACAGGCCAATAGTCTAGAAACTCAGGCAAGATTCACATGTTATCACGTTCTTTTCTGATAAGGCCTCCCATTAATTTAATAAGGCCCACTTTATGGAGGGTAATATGCTTTATTTATTTATTTTTAATTTTTTAATTAGTTGTTCAAAACATTACATAACCCTTGACATATCATATTTCATACATTTGATTCAAGTGGGTTATGAACTCCCATTTTTACCCTGTATACAGATAGCAGAATCACATCAGTTATACATCCACATTTTTACATACTGCCATACTAGTGTATGTTGTATTCTGCTGCCTTTCCTATCCTCTACTATCCCTCCCTCCCCTCCCCTCCCATCTTCTCTCTCTACCCCATCTACTGTAATTCATTTCTCTCCCTTGTTTTTTTCCCTTTCCCCTCATTTCTCTTATATGTAATTTTGTATAACGATGAGGGTCTCTTTCCATTTCCACGCAATTTCCCTTCTCTCTCCCAAATTGGTGAGGCCAATTTGGAAATATCCTTTATTGAAAATCAGCTAAGTGTAAATGTTAATCATATCCACAGAGACTCTCATGCAACATCTAAATTAGTATTAGACTACACAGCTGGGCAGGTAACCTTAGCCAAGTTGACACATGAAATCACCATCACACCTACGTTGAACACTAAATTTGTTGTCCAAATTGAGATTTTTTTTTGAGAATAAGGAGTTATAGATTATAAATAAATCAATATAATTTTATACATAGACTATTATATGATTTTACTCATTGACAATTTTTAATCATTGTTGAACCTACAAAATAGTCCTATTAAAAATTGTTCTAAAAATGTTAATATTTACCTATGTTTATTAATGCAAAAAAATTGTTCTGTTGAGCTTCTCAACATTATAAAGAACATCAATGGGATTCTCAGTAAATGTTCATATACATTATTTAGTATTTTAGCCATAAAATTGGGTATTTACATATTTCTGAAAAAATGTATTTTAAAAATTTGGTTGTATTATTCTTAATTGTCTCATAAGATTGTGTTTTTTTCAAAGTTCATTTTATGTTTGCTAAATTTTAAAACATTGAAAAATTTGAAAAAAAAACTTAATAGCTGCTTTTCTCTGTGAGTTAGGATTTAAAATTTTAGAACAGGTTCTCAAATCATAAATGCTAAGGTACCTTTTCATTTCCACGAAAATTCTACCAAATTGAGATTTTTCTAAAATTCTAATTCTTAAAATATAATTTAACATGCTGATCAACACCACAAGTATAAACCTATGTAAAAAAATAGATAGTGAGTTAGAAAAGATCACAAGAAGGCTCACTATGGAGCTCGCCAAAAAGGGTTGTATCGGTCCTGGTATTGATATGCCTACCCCAGACATGAGCATGGCAGACATGCCCCAGAGAGAGATATCCTGGATCTCCGACACCTATGCCAGCACCAGAGGGCACTATGATATTAATGTACATGCCTGTGTTACTGGTAAACCCATCAGACAAGGAGGCATCCATGGATGCATTCTGCTACTGGCCTTGGTGTTTTTCATGGAATTGAAAACTTCATTAATGAAGCTTCTTACATGAGCATTTTAGGAATGACACCAGGATTTGGAGATAAAACATTTGTGGTTTCTGGGTTTGATAATGTGGGCCTGCACTCTGTGAGGTATTTACATCATTTGGGTGCTAAATGTATTGGTGTTGGTGAATCTGATGGGAGTATATGGAATCCAGATGGTATTTACCCAAGTGAACTGTAAGATTTCAAACTGCAACATGGATCAATTCTGGGCTTCCCCAAGGCGAAGGTCTATGAAGGAAGCTGACTGTGACATACTGATACCCTGCTGCCAGTGAGAAGCAGTTGACCAAATCCAATCCACCCAGAGTCAAAGCCAAGATCATTGCTAAATGTTCCAACGAACCAACCACTCCAGAAGCTGATAAGATTTTCCTGGAGAGGAAAATGGTTATTCCAGATATCTACTTAAATATTGGCAGAGTGACAATATCTTACTTTGAGTGGCCAAAGAGTCTGAATCGTGTCTTTTCAAATATAAAATGGATTCTAACTACCAATTACTCATGTCTATTCAATGGAGATTAGAAAGAAAATTTGGAAAGCATGGTGGAACAATTTCTGTTGTACCCACTCCAGAGTTCCAGGACAGGATAATGGGTGCATCTGAGAAAGACATTGTGCTACACCATGGAACATTCATCCAGGCAAATTATGCATACAGCCATAAAGTATAACCTGGGCTTGAACCTGAGAACAGCTACATATGTCAATTCCATTGAGAAAGTCTTCAAAGTGTACAATGATGCTGGCGTGACTTTCACATAGATAGATCATGGTTAACTTTTTATGACCCTCTGTAACATCTGTTGACCTATCACAATTTTACATGTAACTGCACAAATTTTTCTCTAATGACTCATTAAACAATGGACACAGTTCTCAACAATTCAGTCTGATTTAGCCCCTTAAGAAGAAAGAAATTATGTTTAGGGGATCATGTACAATCTGAAGAGTGTGAAAATAGAAATCACATATTCCAGGAAGCTACTGAGGCAATTTGCTTTTAAATAAAAAGTATCTTCCACCTGGGGAAAAATGGTCCTTGTATGTTTCCCAGTATGCTGTCCTCACTCCATGACCTCCCCCTTTGTTTGTGTACTAGACACAAAATATCAATGATGTGACTCACTGGTTTGGAATTAAGACATTATTAAGTATAATTTTGTTCATTTACTTGAGATATTAGGTCAAGTTCTAGACAGGGTTGACTTATTGTTAATTAGTATAAATAAAGATCAATATAACTTAAATAGCTTTTCTTTAATTGAGCTAAAGTAATTTAGAATTGATTACTGCCAGATAATAGAAATTCTCCATTTCCAAAATGTACTCTAGCACGACAAATCTTACATTTCTATAAATATTAAAAGACTGTAGGAAGGGAACTCTACTGTAGTTTGCTGAAACTCTTATGTAACCTCTCATTAATAAAACAGCCATGTTAGTCTTATGAATGTCTTTCTGCTTCTGTTGCCAACTTTAGTAATTTTAGTTAACATTCATGAAGGGAAAGAGAAATATATTACCATTAAAGGATATAGACACTTAAAACAAGACTGAATGGCCCAGGACTGAATGACTCTTTTTTAATTATTTTTTTCCTTTTTTTTATTGGTTGTTCAAAACATTACAAAGCTCTTGACATATCATATTTCATACATTAGATTCAAGTTGGTTATGAACTCCCAATTTTACCCCAAATACAGATTGCAGAATCACATTGGTTACACATCCACATTTTTACATAATGCCCTATTAGTAACTGTTGTATTCTGCTACCTTTCCTATCCTCTACTATCCCCCCTCCCCTCCCCTCCCATCTTCTCTCTCTACCCCATCTACTGTAATTCATTTCTCTCCTTGTTTATTACTGAATGACTCTTGTAGGATAATTTTTAGGCTTAGAGATTTCTCTTTTGCTTGATAATCTTTACTCAGAATCGGATTATTAATTTTTTGTTAATAGAATTTAAAACTCTGCTTCTTTGTGGTATAGCAGTATTGTTCCTATTTTGGCAGGGGTGTTTGGAAAAGATTATTTTTTCAGACCATGTTTAAAATCTTTTGATCATTTAATATTTCAAAGTATTACAAAACAAATGAATGAAATGAAACTTTTATTATTCTGTGCTAGAGGAGTATTAAATTTCTGTTTTTAAGGGCATTCTTACCATTTATCTAGTTGTCATTTGGTGGCCATAAAAATGAAAATAAAAGAGAATAGATAGTATATACTGTGCACTTCTTTTTTTTGTATCTTTATTTGTTTATTTTTATGTGGTACTTGGGACCAAATCCAGAGCCTCATGCATGTAAGGCAAGCACACTACCACTGAGCTACAACCTTAGCCCTATTGTGCACTTCTTATGAACAGGCCTTTTACTTTTATTTAGTCTTCATTTAACCTATGTGCTAGATTGAAATTCTTTTTGTAAATGAGGCTAGGAGAGTAACAGGTATATCCATGCTATTCCTGAGACTATGGGGCAGAAAGAACAAGAGCCCTTTGTATGCATTACACACAATTTGGCTCACATTTTTAGCAGGTTCCAGAAAATGCTGACACTTTTTCAAGGACATATAGTAAACTTCAGATTATTTCTACTTTTTCTGGGAAAGAGTACTAGATCACAGTGGGTGACCTAGGGCAGATTCCCTTAGGGTGACCAGCTTGATAAGTTCCCCTTGTCTTTGTTTTAGCTTTGATATGGCATTTTACAGAACCCTAATATGCCAGCTGTTCTCTGTTCGCTGATCAATGTGTTGACTGATTAAGTGCAGAACACTCATTTATTGTGTACATCATTCATCATATGCCAGGAACTCTTGGCAGCTCTGGGAAACATGCTCACAACATGCCATTAGTCAGTTAGGTAACTAAGAGTTCTTAGTTGGCATAGGATTCTGTATTCTGTTAAATTCCTCCTAGTGTCCATCTGTCTTTCAGCAACATGCAGTCTTGATTTCTGAGGCTCATAAACCTTGAAATTGAATCAAGCATTTCAGCTTCATTCCTCGTTTAAAAAATTGTTTTACCATTGTAATTCCTTTGCTTTTCCATATAAATTATAGAATATTCTTATCTATAGCTACAGAGAAAAAAATTCATTGAAATTTTGGTATGAACTACAGCAACCTGTGTATCAATTTGGGGTGAAATGCCATCTTCACATCCATGAACCTTCTACCAGGTGGTTTTTGTTGGTCTGGCTCTGGGACCATGGAAAGTTCTTCCTGATTGTACTCTTTTCAGTTCATAACCTGTGTTTTATTCATCACTTCCTATTTATTTTCTCAAGCCAAGTGCTTTTAACCTGAAAACATTAATTTCACATCATTTCTCCTTGATGAGAATTGATCATCACATTGTATTAGAGTTTGTGATATAATTAATCACATCACACAGCTACTTCGCCAATAAATTCAGCATTACTAGCCTGGATTTATCCAAAATTTTAAATTTTTTAGCTAAGAATTTTACCTATTTTTAGGCATCTTTGCTTTCTGGTCATGCTTAGCTCAGTCAATAGTGCAAGTACTTAGCTTTCTTTCTTAGGCCATTATCCTCAGAGAGTAAGTTTCATTCTTTTGTGCTGGGGATTGAATCCAGAACTTGGTTTGGCTAAGCACTTAGTGAACTATATCCCTACATCTCCTCTCCTGATTTTTAAATGCTTCTTTAAAATACTTATATGTAGTATGGAAATCACAGTAAAGCCACCTGACCTGCAGAGACTGGGTAGTTGGCTGAGGTCTCTCACTTATCAATAGGCAAAATTTATATCTTGGAAAATGAGTAAATGAGTTTTATGGGTCATGGACCTTCAGTGTAGCTGGAGAACAGTTGAAATCTTTAAGTGGCATGTGTGCTGTTGAACCTTTTTTTGAACTATTTTTATTGTCAATGAATTTACTTATCTATCTAGAGAATTGCATCTGGTGCTTCACAAATGCTAGGCAAGTGCTCATCCACTGAGCCACAACTACAGCCCATGGTTGAAGCTTTTATTGTGATATCTGGGAGGATCCTGTTGGCTGTCCTCCTGCCTCATGACTTTAGGTCCCTTTGCAGTTCCGTGTTTCACTGGTGGGTGGGTATTCTCTCATTGTAGGGATTTAAAACTTCTTCCCATTTGTTAATTTATTCTTCTCACCATGTAACTCTTCTTATTACATTTTCCTTGGGTTTGAGTATGGGAACCTCTTTAAGAAAGTCTTTAGTCTGTTTTGATCTGAGCAATATCCAATGAATATTTGTTCACTACAATTCATTTTCCTTTGAGCATTATGTGGTTTCATGGACTCTATTTTCTGACTTTTGAGGTATAAGATGAACTTCTGGTTACTATTTTTAGATTACCCTATACTTGGGCCTTCAAGTGATATTTTTTCCAATGTGCTCCTAGGTGGGTGAGTTGAGGGGAAAAAATAGTTTCAACAGAGACATTGTCCTGGGGCAGAGTCTCCTGCATTTCTTGGCCTTAGGCCTAACCACAACAGCTACAGGAGCACTCCCTTTTTCAGGAGTGAGGCTGTCAAGGAAAGTTCAGCAATGGATAAGAAAATAGCTTTTCAGAACATTATGGTATCTAATTTTTAAAAAATGGAATTGAAGTCTACTTTTCACAGGTTGCTTTGGAGGAGGTGGATGACTACATTCTAGGTCCTAGAAGAAGACTGTCATGAATGAATGGCAGCTCATCCCATTTATGCATTCTTTATTGATAACCTGGTTGAATTTTTGGTGTAAGACTGAGAGAAGTAGTAGAGCAAACCACTCCAAGGCTTTGCAGCAGAGGCTAAAGAGAATAATCTTAAGAGGGTATTTTTATATGTGTATTCTGATCAATAAATTGCCTTCTTTCAAAATTGAATAGCTTAATGTTAATGATATATGGTATAAGTAATTCATTTTCAAAAGAGGCACAGCAAGAAGGATATTTATAGGTTACCTGGTGAGTACAGAGAGGATTCTAATACTGGATTTCATTATATTTTTTTAGATTCTTTAAGTTGTGATGGACTTTTAATTTTTATTTATTCATTTATATGCAATGCTGAGAATTATCCAGTACCTCACACTTGCTAGGCAAGTGCTCCCCCGAGCTACAACCCCCACCCCTGGACTTAATTATTAATGTCTGTCATTCAGATGACTAAAAGTAGTCATGAAAATCAGGAATGTTTATGGAACATTTATCTTAAGAGAGATTTTTCCCAAGGACAATGCTTGATGTTTTTAATCAGCTGGTGCTGCTGCCTTTCACAGTGTTTTTGAACCTAAGTGAAGTAGACGTTATAAGGATTGAACAGTCTCCTTCCATTTTGGAAAAGCCCTTTCCCCCCGCTATGTAGTCCCAGGCAGGAATGTGGACACTTCTTAATGATGTTGTATTTTCAAGTTATTTACTGCAGCTTCATTTTATTAGGTCATTTCTCCAAAAATATATTTTACTTCATTGTTCTTTACTGTAATATTGGTGTTCCCTGACCAGTGCATTTTTTTTAGAAAATTTTCCTAAAAACTTTGACACTTGAAGTGAAATGCACATAGAGTGTAGCAGGACCTTACTGGACCTTTTCCTTTATTCTCTCTCTAAATGCTGTTTTCTATTGCTCATCACAAACTCATTCATATAACATTAATAACAAACTCACAACAACTCACAATGATGTAAACTCATTCACATAAGCCCATCATATTATTTTAAACTCATTGATCATCCAGTTAAACCTCTAGGGGATAGTTTGACATTCTATGTTTGCATTTAACTTTTTCCTTTTCTCTCTTCCTTTTTTTTTCTTTTTATGCTGACTGAAGCAAAATTGGTACCTATCAATCAGCAGAAGTTGGAGGCAGTGCCTTAGAAGTGGTTGGAAAGGTTCCCTGCTCTCTGGGATTTTAGGATGGAGGAGCAGGACAGTACTGGTGCCCTGGCAGTGGTGAGGGGATGTGAGCCATGCTGGGAAGTGGTGCAGATTTTGGGGTCAGGCAGAGTCTGGGAAATCCCTCTGATCAAGGTTGGGGTGGGCTTCCTGGCATCTAGTGGGGGCAGAGAGGAGGAAGAGACAGGCAAGGAAGTACTCCAAGAAGAGGACTGAGGTAAGAAGTCATGAGCTGTGGCAGCCCAAGGAGCCAGAGTCCTTAGAGTGTCTCTCATGACTGTATTCTAGGTCAGCATTTCCAGAGGTTTTATGGAGTATCAGTTTTAAAACTGCTTGCCATTACACAAAGTGTTCTTAGACTTGTACCTAATCTTTAAAAAAATGGTAGAAAGCCTGGCATGGTGGTACACCCCCATCACCCAAGTGAATTGGGATGCTGAGGCAGGCAGACTATGAGTTTGACGCCAGCCAGCCTCAGGAACTTAGTGAGAACTTGTGTTTTAAAAAAGCCTGAGAGTGAATGAAGCTCAGTGGTTAAATGCCCTGACATTCAATACCCAGCAGGAAAAAAAAAGAAAAAAAGAAAAAAAATGGTAGGGGGTGATTGGCCTTCTCTTTCATTATATGTTGAAACTTTTTAATATAAAAGATCAATAAGTACTCCCGCTTCTGCAGAAGGAGGTAGCACATTTACCTGGTGACCCATTTCTACCTTCACCCCACCATACACTGGAATAGACATTTTGAGACCTAGAGTAGAAGATTCACAAATAGCATCTTTGTAAACATGTAAAGTCTTGTTTTAAGGAATATGGATTTAATCCTAAAGTATTTGATTGCCTGTTTAAGAACTTTGATTGAATTGGGTTAGTATTTGGAATACAAATAGGACTCCTACTCTGGGTGGGACCTTTCTTTGAGAAAGCAAGTCAAATGTGATTGAGTAGATGGATCCAGAATGGGAATGAGAGTGGATGAGTTTGAAGACAAGCCTCATAATTACATAAGTGTACTTATTAACTCAAATATTTACAGAAGACTGTGTGTTAGTCAACTTTCTACTTTCAATTACTTTAGTGAAGTACTTGAGATTAGCAGCTAATAAAGAGAAAAGGTTTATTTTGGTGGCTCACATTTTCTGAGGTTCATTTGTTTCTGTTGCTTTGGGTCTGTGGTACCTCATGGTGGGAATGCGTAGTGGCACAAAACCATTCACTTTATTTTCAAGAAGAAGAAGAATAAAGTAAAGAAGGATCCAGGTTCCATAATCCTTCCCAAGGGCACACCTCCCATTACCCAATGACTTAAAGACCTCCCCCAGGCTCCACCTCTGAAAGGCTCTAACATCTACTAGCGCCACTTGGGGATTAAGCCTTCCACAAGTGGACACTTTAGGGACACTCATCTACACTATAGCACAGTGTGAATCATATATTGCTCTTATCCCCATTATAACTGAGGCAAAGAGAGTTCAAAGCCCAAAATGGGTCATTTTGAGCCAGAAAATCAAAGCCTATGCCAGAGCCAGTTTTCTAAGTGCTACACCATAATACCTTACTCAGAGGACCTTGAGATGAGGGTCCACTTCTGCTTGAATCACCCTTCAGAGGCTACAGATAGTTGCTATCAGTTACCCTTTCAAAATTCACTTTTTTGGGGGTTGGAGAACTGGAGGGGGAAAGCAGTGGAAATGCTTTGTTTGGGGTTAGTTAGTAATGCAATTCCTCCCACCAGGTGCAAATTTTTTGATGAATTTATGCTTAGATGAAGGCAGGTGGGAAGTCATCACTCAGGGAAAGATCCCCAGGCTCCAGGATGTGCTCCAGGATCCAGAATGTGCCCAGCAGTACCCATGCAGGACTCTTGTCAGGCCACTTATGAGCTTCCAGCCTTTTACTCAATAACCTTGTCTGAGATAGAAAATGGAACCTAACACGTGGAAGACCCACACTCCTTTCTTGAAAAATCATAGATGCTTCACATTCCAGAACCATCCCTCTGCTCTAGTCCTGTTAGAGTGAGTGGTTCCAAGATGGGTCAGTGGGGATGAGAATATGGCAAGGACCAAAAGGGGACCAGTATGCAGTGCACAAACATAGGCAGATCTCCTCTGCCCAAAATGACAAAATGCCCTGTACTCTGCTTCTCCATTTCCCTGCCCCCAAATGCTAGATGCAGTGATGGTTCACTTATGGCCTCACTGTACCTCACTGTACTAGGCCTCAACATCTAGAGTGCATTTTGTACTGAGCACATCTCAGTGTGGACCAGTCAGTCACACTTGAAGCCCCTGGTGGCCGCAGGTGGTGAGTGTCTGCCATGTCCATAGCCTGGCACTGAATGGTGGTTCTTTACCACCCACCCCCTGTTCTCTTTCAACTTCTCAAGGTTCTCCCACTGTTCAAGTAAAACACCTCCAGAGAGTAATCCCCTGCCCTCCCTCACTGCCCACACATTCTCTCTTGGGAGACACCACTCACAAGCACACTACCAGCCCAGGGCCTTAACTCCATCTTACTATCTCAAATTCTACTTCTCCAAAAATCTTCATCTAAGACTGGCTTCTCTGCTTTAAAACCTGTGCCTTCCTACCCACACTGGTTTCTAATGTTTACTGTAATTCTGTAAAGCAGTTAAGAAGTCTGTCTATGTGGGCAAAAAGTTTTGAACACCAAGAACCCATGGGCTGAGTGTATTTTGGAAGTTGAACAACACTTGTAAGAAAAGCCCAGCATATTTAACAATGTGCATAGTTCTTACAGGCACCCAGGTGATTATGTTTATACAGCTAATAATGAACATTAAACTTGTTATTGCTTTTATTCATGGGCAGAGCAAGCATTTTCATAGCAAATGGAAAGGTACGGGAGGGGCAACCCATGCTTGGTCCCCTCCTACTTCTCAGAGAAGGTGGAGATTTGTTCCCTCTACCCTCTCTGAAGTTTTTTGGTGCCTTCACTGTTCCAAGTTTTCCTGACTCAGGAATAGTGCATTGGTTTTGGTCAGACATCTCCTGATGTGCAGGTCCCTTCTCAGTTCACTATAGGAAAAATGAAAAGCTGATTTATGGCTTGATAAAAGATAAAGGTATCTGCCTATTTCATGCTCTGCACCCATGCAGAAAGCATGGAACAAGCCTGCTGGAAGGGCCTTGGCCTTCTTGGACCATGACTTCCAAGCAGAAATGATTTTTTTAAGAGAGCTGGATGGCCCAGTGGTGAATAATAGAAGAGCCTGGAATTCATGTGGCCCTTTTCTATGCATTACTTCTGTTTTAGTCAGCTTTTTTGTCATTGAAGCAAAAAGACCCAAGAAGAACAACATAGAGGAGGAAACATTTTTTGTCACTCATGGTTTCAGAAGCCTCAGTCCATAGAGGGTCGTATCCATTACTCTTGATGAGGCAGAACAGCATGGCAGAAGAGTGTGATAGAGGAAAGTGACTCAGGACATATCAATCTGGAAGCAGAGAGAGAGAGAGAGAGAGCTCCACTCGCCAGGTACAAAACATATACATGAAAGGCACAACTTCTGTGACCCACCTGCTCCATCCACAATCTACCCCACCTATTGTCACCACCAACTTGATTCATTCAAGTTGATCAATCATTGATTAGGTCAATGGCCTCATAACCCAATTATTTCAATTCTACACTTTCTTGCATTGTCTCACACATGGCATTTGGGGGGATACTTCATACCTAAATCATGTTAAATTCATATTTTAAAAGTAGGCATTTCACTGAGTTATCTTTCCATAAAAACTACTCAAGGGTGCTGTTGCCATTTATGTTCATTCTTAGCATGATTTGTGGAATCAGAACCTCGATGGTTTATTGTGGCTCAAAGCCTCGCCAGAGCAGAGCGCCCATCCTGCCGATGTGCCTGTCAGGCCTGTACAGGTGTAAGTCTTTTCCTTAACCACCAAGATGTACCTGGGCAGGTATGCAGCAGGGATGTGGGTTCAAGACACAGACACTGGGAGCTGGTGAGAGCAGGCAGGTGGCAGACCTCCAGCAAGCTTGTTTATTGCAGAAGAGGTCACAACTGATATAGGGCATCCTACAATCACACATAAGCAAGCAGGGTACCTAACATTTAGAAACCAATCATCTTACAATCAACATAACTGGACTATGAGGAAGCTCTAAAATCTGCCACAGAGTGGAAGGCTATCAGGAAGGGGTCCTTAAATTAAGGAAGATCAGACCCTATGGCTCTGCCTCTCAGTTGTCTAGCAACATTGACGCCAATCACTGAGGAAGTGGTTTTACCTCAAAGGCTCGCCAGAGCAGAGTGCCTCATCCTACAGGTGTGCCTGTCAGGCCTGTACAGGTGTAGGTCTTCCTAATGCCTTGAGCTGCTAGCTGCTGACTGCAAGCCAAGAGTTATTCCCACAGTTTATAAATTTGTTTCTGCATAGCATCATAGTAGAGAACATATAATTCATATCAATTTAAAAGTGATATCTACAGATATTAAGATAATGTTTATAGTGGCTTTTTTCTTAATTGGAATGTTTTATAAAAATTTGGCCATCTCAGCTACAGTGAAGAAACTGGCTTGGTGGGAAGAACAGGATCTCTGGAGTCGGAATTATATATGATTAATTCTTGGTTTCATTGTTAGGGAAGTTACTTTAATCCTTCTGAGTCCCTTCCCTTTTAAATAAAATAAAATTGATGCCATCAAAGAAAATTCTATGCTTGTTCAGTGTGAGTTTCCCTCCTGCTGATCCTGAAGGTTGGAAATGGAGGGACACAGTGAGGAAGAGCAATGTATTGAAGCTAAAAAAACACTATGCACAAGGTTGCATGGATGCCCCTGTGGTTGACATTGAAGTGGGCATTCAGGGCACAAGGTTCTCCATGAAAGCTAGCTTCCACCTGCATCATCATTCTAGAATAGTTTTTCTTTCTCTTGCAGAGGTCTTAGACTTCAAATAAACTTTTGTGAAGAATTTGTGTGGATGCTAATCCACAACAAGGGACGCTGGGGAGGGGAAGAATAGAAGTTTTTTGATTAGACAAAGGAGAAAAAAAGGAAGAGGGGTAGGAGAGGAATACAAAAGACAGTAGAATGTATCAAACATAACTTTCCCATCATTATATTCAAATACATGACCAGGGTAACTCTTTATCATGTATAACCAAAATAATAGGATCCTAATTAGAAGTTACACTTCATGTATGTATAATATGACAAAAATATATTCTACTGTCATGTATAGCTAAAAAGACCAAATTTAAAAAAAAATGTGAGACATCCAACATGGCGGTGGGCGCGGAGAGATCAAGTCTCTGACCTCTTCAGCTGCGCCAGCATAGGGAGTCTTAAACGGTCTAAATGCTGTTTGCTCAGGATCACTAGGCAAAGCTGAGCTAAGGTGGATCTGGGGTGAACAGTCTGTGCCTCTCAGAACACACACCAAGCCCTGATCGGCTGAATTCAGGCTCCCATTTGCCTGTGTCTCGCAGACAAACCACTGTGACTCAGTGCTAAACGATCCCGCTGAAACAACTTGTAGGCCCTTCTGAACCTACGGAGGTTAATACCAACCGAGCCTTCATAAGCAGTGGCCACAGGATTGAGACGGGGCTTGGGAGAGCCGGTCAAGACCCACCCGTTGCATCGTTCACCCAGCAAAGGGAACGAACTGTCGCCATTTGCATGGGATACCACCATGGCAGAGAACTGACATCACCAGAATGTGGCGGAGGAGATAACTTCATTGAAATCAGTGGCGGCAGGTGTGCACCCCCCTAGCCCTCCCTCTCCACACAGCGGGGAAACCTCAAGGGCCCCTCCCAGCTCTCCCTTGAGTGAAATAGTCAGACCCGCGGCACGGACCCCTGGCTACCGCTCCCACCAGCGCTGACAACTGAGGTCTCTTGCACCAGCTCCCAGGGGCGTGGCTACCGGAGGGCAAGCAAAATATGCTGAGGGGTCTCAGCCCCAAGCTCCACAACCTTAGGGTCTGAGGGAATGGCAAGCAGGGAGAGTGTGCCCAGTCGCTCAAGAAAATAGGGCTCCCAGGAGCAGCAGACCTGGCGTGTAGCCAGTATTGTGGTGAGCGTCACTGGTGAGCGGGGCCTGGCTGGAGGAAAAGTGGGGAAGTGACTAGACACAAGAAAAGGCCCTAGGCACTCAGGATTGGAGACCTGCCCAGTCGGGGAGGAGGAACTGCTTCACAGTGATTGGTTCCTGCATATTGAGAGGAGAAGCTTGGCCTGGTGGGCACAGCTCCACCTACTGGAAGAGAAGTTAATTGAACTCTAAGACTGCATTTTTAAATTTTTTTAATTAATTGTTTTTTTTAAAATTTTTTTTAACTTTTTAATTATTTTTTATTTTTATTTTGATTATTTTTGATTTTTTAAAATTTTTTTCTTTTTTTATTTTCTATTTTTTTCTTTTGTCTTTTCAATTTCCTTATTCCCCTTTCCTTGAATTCTACCGGTCTACTCTCATTCTCTTTAGTGACTTATTCCCTTCCCTTCTAAAACTTTTCCTCCCAAGCATCATGACACTGTTTATGTGTAAATTACTAAATATGTATAGGTCAATGTTCCGAGGTGTTATATAGTGCTACCAAGTCCCTAGCTACCCCCAAATACTCCAGACCATTCTCCTGTTAATATCCCTCGTCAGTAGAGTAACCTTCCAAGGTTGCCAAGAGATACCAACCTCAATACCATCACATCATTCGACCTAAATATAAGTCCCAAGACCAAACCACAGACCGCTATATGCAATCAGAATCCGTACACAGTTTAGGAAATGAGTGAATCTGCATTAAAGTAAAACAAAACTCATCATCTCTAGTCATGGTCTCCTATCACAAAAGAGACACCCCAGAGACACACAAAAACAAATACATTTATAGGAGTAAACTGTAACTCAGCAGTCAAACAGAACACGAATTAACATGAGCAGCATGAAAAAGCAAGGAAGAAAAGGAGTACAAACAATGCAGGACAGCCTAAATATACAGGAGGACCTAGAGGCATTAGAAAATGGTCAAATAAAGAACTCAAGGAATACCTTAGACAGATGGAATGGAATCTTAAAGAGGATATGAGACAGCAAATTGAAACAATGAAAGAACACATTGAAAATGAATTACATAAACAGATAAAAGAAGCAAATAAGCATCTTTATCAGGAGATAGAGATTATAAAAAAATCAAACAATAATTCTAGAAATGAAGGAAAGTATAAACCAAATTAAAAACTCAAATGAGAGTATCACTAACAGAGTAGAGCAAGCAGAAGCCAGAACGTCAGATAATGAAGACAAAATATATCATCTTGAAAAGAGTCTAGCCAACTCAGAAAGGCTGGTAAAAAATCATGAGAAAAACATCCAAGAGATATGAGATAACATAAAAAAAACAAACTTAAGAGTCATCAGGATAGAGGAAGGTATAGAGGTTCAAACCAAGGGAATGAGCAACCTGTTGAATGAAATAATTACAGAAAACTTTCCAGATATAAAAAAGGAAACGGATGTACAAATTGTAGATGCATACAGGAGACTGAGCATACAAAATCACAGTAGACCAATGCCAAGACACATGGTTATGAAGATATGCAATATACAGAACAAAGAGAAAATATTAAAAGCTACAAGAGAAAGGAGGCAGATTACATTCAGGGGTAAACCAATAAGGTTAACAACGGATTTTTCGTCACAGACGCTGAAAGCGAGAAGATCCTGGAACAACGTATTTCAAACACTGAAAGACAATGGATGCCAACCAAGAATTTTGTATCCAGCAAAATTAAGCTTCAGGTATGACAATGAAATAAAAATCTTTCATGATAAACAAAAGTTAAAAGAATTTGCAGCCAGAAAACCAGCATTGCAAAGCATCTTGAGCAAAACACTACATGAGGAAGAAATGAAAAACAATAACCAAAACCAACAGTGGGAAGTACCTCAGTAGAGCCAGAGGACAGGGCGAAATCTATTCATGGAGAAACAAACCAAATTAAAAGAAAAGATAAATAATCAAACATGGCTGGAAGTACAAACCATATATCAATAGTAACTCTAAACGTTAATGGCTTAAACTCACCAATAAAGTGACATAGGCTGGTAACATGGATTAAAAAAACAAATCCAACAATATGCTGCCTCCAGGAGACACATCTGATTGGAAAAGATATACACAGGCTGAAGGTGAAAGGTTGGGAAAAACATACCATGCACACGGTCATTGTAAGCAAGCAGGGTTGGCCATCCTCATATCAAATAAAATCGACTTCAAGACTAAGTTAATCAAAAGAGATAAGGAAGGACATTATATACTGTTAAAAGGAACCATTCACCAACAAGACATAACAATTATCAATATTTATGCACCAAATAATGGTGTTGCAGCGTTCATAAAACAAACTCTCCTCAAGTTCAAGAATCAAACAGACCACAACACAATAATTATGGGTGACTTCAACACACCTCTCTCACCATTGGACAGATCCTCCAAACAAAAGTTGAATAAAGAAACTATAGAACTCAATAACACAATCAATAACCTAGACTTAACTGACATATATAGAATATATCAACCATCATCAAGTGGATATACTTTTTTCTCAGTAGCACATGGATCCTTCTCAAAAATAGACCATATATTATGCCATAGGGCTACCCTCAGTAAATATAAAGGGGTGGAGATAATACCATGCATTTTATCTGATCATAATGGAATGAAACTGGAAATTAGTGATAAAAGAAGGAAGGAAAAATCCTACATCACATGGAAAATGAACAATATATTACTGAATGATCAATGGGTTACAGAAGACATAAAGGAGGAAATCAAAAAATTCTTAGAGATAAATGAAAATACAGACACAACATATCGGAATTTTTGGGACACAATGAAAGCAGTTTTAAGAGGGAAATTCATTGCCTGGAGGTCATTCCTCAAAAAAAGAAAAAACCAACAAATAAATGAGCTCACACTTCATCTCAAAGCCCTAGAAAAGGAAGAGCAAAACAACAGCACATGTAGCAGAAGGCAAGAAATACTTAAAATCAGAGCAGAAATCAACGAAATTGAAACAAAAGAAACTATTGAAAAAATTGACAAAACTAAAATTTGGTTCTTTGAAAAAATAAATAAGATCGACAGACCCTTAGCCATGCTAACGAAGAGAAGAGGGACAACTCAAATTACTAACATATGGGATGAAAAAGGCAATATCACAACAGATGCTACAGAAATACAGAAGACAATTAGAAATTATTTTGAAAACCTATATTCCAATAAAATAAAAGTTAGTGAAGACATCGATAAATTTCTTAAGTCATATGATTTGCCCAGACTGAGTCAGGAGAATACACACAATTTGAACAGACCAATATCAATGGATGAAATAGGATGAGCAATCAAAAGACTACCATCCAAGAAAAGCCCAGGACTGGATGGGAATACAGTGGAGTTTTACAAAACCTTTAAAGAAGAATTAATACCAATACTTTTCAAGTTATTTCAGGAAATAGAAAAAGAGGGAGCTCTTCCAAATTCATTCTATGAGGCCAACATAACCCTGATTCCAAAACCAGACAAAGACACCTCAAAGAAAACAAAAACTACAGACCAATATCTCTAATGAACCTAGACGCAAAAATTCTCAATAAAATTCTGGAGAATCGGATACAAAAACACATCAAAAAATTGTGCACCATGATCAAGTAGGATTCATCCCTGGGATGCAAGGATGGTTCAATATACAGAAATCAATAAATGTTATTCACCACATCAATAGACTTAAAGATAAGAACCATATGATCATCTCGATATACGCAGAAAAAGCATTCGACAAAGTACAGCATCACTTTATGTTCAAAACACTAGAAAAACTAGGGATAACAGGAACTTACCTCAACATTGTAAAAGCTATCTATGCTAAGCCTCAGGCTAACATCATTCTGAATGGAGAAAAATTGAAGGCATTCCCTCTAAAATCTGGAACAAGACAGGGATGCCCTCAATATAGTTCTCAAAACACTGGCCAGAGCAATTAGACAGACAAAAGAAATTAAAGGCATAAAAATAGGAAAAGAAGAACTTAAATTATCACTATTTGTGGAAGACATGATTCTACACCTAGGAGACCCAAAAGGGTCTACAAAGAAACTATGAGAACTAATAAATGAATTCAGCAAAGTGGCAGGATATAAAATCAACACGCATAAATCAAAAGTGTTCCTGTATATCAGCGACAAAACTTCTGAAATGGAAATGAGGAAAGCACCCCATTCACAATATCCTCAAAAACAAACAAACAAAAAAAAAAACTTGGGAATCAACCTAACAAAAACGTGAAAGATTTATACAATAAAAACTACAGAACCCTAAAGAGAGAAATAGAAGATCTTAGAAGATGGAAAAATATACCCTATTCATGGATAAGCAGAACTAACATCATCAAAATGGCGATATTACCAAAAATTCTCTATAGATTTAATGAAATGCCATCAAAATCCCAATGGCATTTCTTGTAGAAATAGGTAAAGCAATCATGAAATTCATATGGAAAAATAAAAGACCCAGAATAGCAAAAGCAACTCTAAGCAGGAAGTGTGAATCAGGCGGTATAGCGATACCAGATTTCAAACTATAGTACAGAGCAATAGTAACAAAAACAGCATGGTACTGGTACGAAAACAGGTGGG